>NW_022991514.1:0-42500 GCF_902827175.1 Gymnodraco acuticeps
GTCCTACGAAGCTGGTTCTCTTTTTAGCGGCTAGATCTCCATGGTAACTGATGCTGAGCGGCTAGCCTGCTCTGGAGCAGGTTAGGTTGCAGGCTAAGAGATCAACTCAGTGAAAGCACCGCCTGCTGACCAATCAGAGCTCAGTGTGCGGAGTTTAAAGCGATCAAGTCATATTACAGGAGAAAGGAAAAACAGAAAAGCTGCCGTTGCAGGAAAGACGGCCGGCAACAATCAGCGACTGTGTGAACGTGAACATGAATAGAATATCAGCTCCATCTTCAGAGCAATCTGACTATTATAACATTAGCGTTAAGAAAGCTTACTGAAATATCTGCCCACAACATAAGTAACCGGATCAGAGTCACATTAAGTACAGTCCATATCACTTCATAATGTATCATCTCCTGATCTGAGTCAGCTGAGCCGTATCTGGCCGTGCAACACTCACAGCGTCACAGACTGGATGCAGAAGCATTATTTGAAGCAACACATTAAGTTGAGGAAACACTGGAGTCAAATGTAATGAAAGTCAGATGGTGTCTTAGACGGGCAGTGATATCATAAAGCTGTTAATGTACGCATTCAAACACTTGTTCTGTTCCCAGCTGTATTCACCTTGCAGGTGCAGCTCTGTGGCTTTGATCCTGGATCAAGTGTTTAAGTCATGGATGTTTCAAGTTTAACTTCTTCATATGTCTAATATTATAGTTGACTGTTCATTCAGGAAGTATGACGCTGCGCTGTCAGTGCGCTTCTCCATGTCTGTGATTGGTCGAATGCTCCAGATACCACCCCTCTCATGTGAACGCCTAACTAGATAGGACATGGCTGGCTTGAGCGATCCACTTGATAACCCGCGTCGTAGGACCGCTTAGCGAGAGCGCGTATGTTTTGGATTAGGCCAGGGCTATTCAATTACACATTCAGTCAGACATTCAGCGGCCTGTAAAAAGCGGGTAATGACACATTTTAAACCAACACATATTACTGCGATGAAAAACATGCCATTTGTATTCATTGTTCATCTAACAAAGGTACGTCAAAAAGTGCATAAAAACACAACAAATTTGCATTAATTTAACAGAATCTGAGGATTCTCAAAGTGCATTAAAAAAAAATTGCACAGTTGTAGCATTACATTTGTTTTCTTTAGAAGTCAAATATTCAGGTTATGTTTTTTTTAACCAGGCACATCACGAAGTGCATTTAACTGAATACAATAATAGCAGTCTTAATAAATGTCCTCACTTACAAAATGAAATTGGATAGCTACTAGGGCTGAACGATATACCGTGTCATGGCGATAACCGCGGTATGCGCATGCGCGGTATTCACACCGCAGGGATGTGCGGTTTTATTCATTTTAAAAAAAAAATGCTGACGCACTTTAGCACAGAATTCAAAATAAAGATACCCTTATTACTTATCGAAACTGCACATACAATATATCCGATTAAAGCTGAGACTCCACAGATTATTTAAGTATAGTATCTTCTAAGCGATCCGATCTCGCAACAGGGGAAGCAAACACAGACATCACAACACGTACCTTTTACGGGAGATCGTCTCACCGGAGCTGTCAATCTGATCAAAAGACGTGTTCAATGGCATTAAAACGAGAAAGAAAAAACGCGGCTGAATCGGTTGATCCATAGGTTGATAATGTATCTGTGACTTTGAAGCAATTGTTTATAATCCATAATTCCATTTTTATGTAAAAATCGGAGCACAAAAGTTAGCTGCTAATGGTAGCCACCTTGGTGGTATGCAGCTTCCGGTTTTGGCTACGCGTCGTCACTCTCACTCCTTATTTGTTCATGTGTTGGTGTGTGTAGAACTTCCCCTGATATTTGACCTTTTTAGACAGATTTAGCACAAAAAACCCTCTTCTGGGGCCATTTGGGTGGATTTTCCATATCTCTGGCCCCCCTTGCTGGATTGTGACATGTGACATCTCTTTCTGACCGTCAGAGCCAATGGAATCGAGGGGAAATCACACAGTCCTTATTTGGTAATGTGTGTGTGAGAGACTTCCGCATAGCCAAGACCGGAAGCAGCAGCCACTCTGGTGGCTACCATTAGCAGCTAATTTTTGCTCTGCGATATTTACATAAAATGGAATTATGGATTATAAATTAAATCATTTTTTTATACAGAGACGTTAAAAACCTATGGATTAACCGATTCAGCCGCGTTTTTTCTCTCGTTTTAATGCCATTGAACACGTCTTTTGATCAGATTGACAGCTACGGTGAGACATCTCCCCTCGAAGCTACGTAAAGGTACGTGTTGTGATGTCTGTGTTTGCTTCCCCTGTCCGAGTTCAGATCACTCAGTGATGATACTATATACCTAAATAATCTGTGGAACCTCAGCTTTAATCGGATATCTTGTAAGTGCAGCTACGATAAGTAATAAGGGTACTTTTATCTTGAGTTCTGTACCAAAGTGCGTTAGCATTTTTCGCTCAGGGGTCATTTAGATGCTTCTTATGAGACTTGTGTTTTGTTTTGGTAAAAATGGTTTGTATCGTCAGTTAGCTGAGATTATTTCCGTTAATCTGGTATAACACATTAATAGGTTCTTAAATATTACGATCCCCTGAGACACTGTCGTGAAAAAAAAATGTAAAGTACCCGCCGGGACTTTGGGGCTTAACAGGTTAAAAAAAACACAATATATACCGCAGGGGGGGAAATCGCGATGTCAGTTTTTTTCAATACCGTGCAGCCCTGATAGCTACATATGACACATGCACATCAAAAAGTGCTCCAATGTAACACAAAGAGGTAGAACTATAGCTATAATAAATACAATACTATTTTTTCACTTTTCAAGTAATAACAAAAAAAAATCATACGTTTTGGTCACATTTGACCCAGACACATTACAAAGTGCATTTAAATACAAAAAGAACTGTCAAACCCTTCAGTGCACAAACCATAACAAGGGATAAGGGTAACGAACATATGAATGAATACTACACTACACGTCTACTATAGTAAACTAGGTGCTTACTATCACCTCATTTGTGATTTGTCATCTCTGACTTTCTCAATGGGAGAAGTGACATTTTTAGTTTTGAACAAGAGCAGTGATTTTTGGCTCATAGGATGTCAATGCAATCCTAAGACATTGGTGAAGAGTGCTGTCAGTCAGGGAGCAGCGAGTGCTACTTGTTATTGAGTTCATGTGTGAAAAGCTTGACTCACATTTGAATGTTGATCCAAACATACTGAGCACACAGATCGCTACTTTCTGAACGTTAGGGAACTGCTGTTTTTTGACGTCACTCCAAAACTTTCGCTGGCCCGTTAGTGCGCTGCTCTTGTGCCATGGTTACGGATGAATGCATGTCAATAAGTTCCAGTATAAATGTCCCCTCGTCGATGCAGGGGACCACTTCCTTTGCTCTGGTTGATACGTCCCCCTCTATTGCAACAGTGAAGGGGTCTCTGGCAAAGCCCATCACCTCTGTGGGCAGAGCAAGTCCATCCAATCGACCTGCAAAGTTCTCTTTCAACCTCGCAATGAAATCTGTCATCACATCGGTGATTTGTGCTGAGGATGTGATGTGTTTGTGGAGCGTCGGAAAATGCAGCATCCGACCCGTACTCAAGTCGGTCCAGCTTGACTTGGAATGCACGCATCTGCTCCACAAGATCAATGACCGTTTTGTCTCTGTTTACGCTTCAGTTGAGAGAGACATGTTTTAGAGTTGCTATCATAGAACCACCGTTACTAGCACCACTAGATGCACTTTCAAAAACGTGCTGCGTTGTGGTTTGGTGGTTTCTATGCAACGCGGAGTGTTGCGTTCATGGTCTGTACTAGTGTAGGAATTTGGCCACGGGAGGCTGGGCCACTCGGTAGTTGGTTCTGGCCGCATCTGGCCTGTGGGCCGCCATTTGAATAGGCCCGGATTAGGCCAACCGGCTAACTCAAACATATCCAGGTTATGTTGAACCGGCTTCGTAGTACAGGCCTCTGACGTCTGAATTTTGTTTCTACGTTGTTATTAAATGTATGATTTGACACCAAGATCAATTATTGAGCGAGTGAAAGTGATTTAATGGCAAAAAAAAAGGACATTTCCAAACAATCATTGGTGACCGTCTTGAACATTGCCGCCATCTTTGGAGTGGCAGGCGGGCTTCTTCAAAAGAGCCAACTCAAAGGAGTTTGTTTGTTTTGAGTACTTGCTTCCACTTTTGGATATTTATTAATATCTTTAATGATCTGCAGCACTATTTAGCAATGACATCCACATAGCTATTATTATTCATCAAAAACCTTAAAGTGTAAATATTAGGGCTGTCAAGTTAACGCGTTAATAACGCGTTAACGCAAAAAAAATTAACGCCACTAATTATTTTAACGCGATTAACGCATGTGTATTTTTTTCCCTCGGCCGCCCCGTGGTTTCAGAGCGCATCGAGTTTAAAATACCATCTACAAGCTGATGCTGACAGCCCCGCTCCTGCCGCCCGCTTGTGGCAGACCACACTTCCACGCTCACCGGCAGGCACCGACTGGCCATCTGGAGGACCGGGAGGGTGTGTGTATGTGTGGCCCGAGCGAGCGAGAGAGAGACCTTACGTGCATTGTTGTTGTTAGCATCTGGTGCTAGCTAGCTGCGCTAACGGATATAAGGAGCTGTTTCAATGAAAACAGAGGAGCGACATTTCGCCACAACTGCGCCGAGCACTTGACTTTATGCAGGAAGCCAGACAGTGGGACATTGGACGAGAAGTCAGCACACTCAGCACGGATAGTGCAACATGATTGCAGCGTCCAGGCAGCTCCCGTTCGAGCATATGCCTTGAGTTGCACACACACACACACACACACACACACACACACACACACACACACACACACACACACACACACACCACACACACACACACACACACACACACACACACACACACACACACACACACACACACACAGGTTGTTGTGTTTAATATTCATGAGAATATTTGTCATTGTTCAAATGATAATAAACATTAGCATAAAGCATATTTGTCCTCTCATATGTTGATAAGAGTATTACAAACTTGAAGAATATTCCTCTAAGGAACATTTAGAACAGATAAAAATGTGCGATTAATTTGCGATTAATCGCGATTAACTATATTAATCGACTGACAGCCCTAGTAAATATATTAGATTGTGTCCACGTAGCCCCGCCCTAATCCATTCTAGTTTCATCATTTTGTGTTTGTGTGAAATGGTTTCTGTTTTCAGGACGAGCCGTACGAGTTGAAGAGCCAGCCCACCGGCCTCTGCCTGATCATAAACAACAAACATTTTGTTAGTGGTGACGTGAGACATGGAACCGATATAGATGCTGGTACGTTGCAGAGTTGACAGATTCATATGATCACCCCGGTGTTGCCTGTTGAAGCCTAACTAGGTTTTATTTCACTGCAGAAAGCTTGGCAGAGGTGTTCAGCTGGCTGGGGTTCAGAGTGCTGATGTGTAAAGACCAAACCAAGGACCAGATGGAGCGAGCGCTGGAATGCTTTGCTTCTCAGCGGGGCCTTTCTCAGCTGCAGGAGTTCAAGGTCCAGGTCCAGGAGTGGACTAGCAGCGTATTCACCGATCTTCAAGACGTTCCTCGGCATGGCGATGCCTTCATCTGCTGTGTTCTCAGTCACGGAGACAAGGGTGTCGTATTGGGGGTTGATGGGCAGTCCCTCCGTATCAAACAAATAACGAGAATCTTCATGGCAACTCCTCAATCTCCCCTCACTGCCAAGCCCAAAGTGTTCCTGATCCAGGCCTGCCAGGGGGGCCAGGATCATCCTATGGTGGTATCAGACCATCTGCAGGCTGATAGCTCTCACTCGACACGGCCGACTGATAGCTCTCACTCAAAATCCATCCCTCAGGAAGCAGATTTTCTAGTTCATAGTTCCACTATTGAAGATTATAAGTCGATTAGAGACATAAAGGAGGGGAGCTGGTTCATCCAATCTGTCTGTAAGCAGCTAATAAAGGGCTGTAAGAGGTGAATGTCAGACTCAACATTAATTATATAGTGATTGAAATATCCGAAAGATGTTGTAGATCTAAATCTGATGATAAAATTGTTTACATGAATATTTTACCCTTGACTTAATGTGACCATCATGTGATAACAGGTTTTTTTTCGACCCCTCATATTTTTTTAGGAATGAAGAAATTGAAGTCATACTCCGCCGCGTGAACAAGGAAGTAGCCAGGAAAGACACTGCTTTGAGATGTGAGTTTGGTGCGAGGTGTGGTCCAACAACGCAGATGCCCGCAATTTGGCACACCCTGAGGAAGCGTCTTGTGTTGGCTCCACAACTCCGCAACTGAAGCCTCATCGCCAAAAATAATGCAAGCACACAATACTGTGAGGACCCCTGCTTTACTCTCTCCCGGTGTGTGTGTGTGTGTGTGTGTGTGTGTGTGTGTGTGTGTGTGTGTGTGTGTGTGTGTGTGTGTGTGTGTGTGTGTGTGTGTATGTGTATGGCCCTTTAACGATCTCCCTTCCTCCCTATCAGACTGACTGAGGGCACCTGGCCGCCGGCACCTGAGCAGTGAAAGGCCCGAATCTCTCTCTCTCTGCTGAGGATCTGTTTGGAGAGCAGCTATCTGATTCATGCTTTGGTTTCCCTTCATCTTAGTTTGGCATTCAACACACACACACACACACACACACACACACACACACACACACACACACACACACACACACACACACACACACACACACACACACACACACACACACACACACACACACACACACACACACACCATGTTCACACACACTCACACACACACACACACACACACACACACACACACACACACACAGAGGCCCAGAGCCATGACGTTACACAATGTCTAAGGCTGGAGCCACACAAGGACGATAACGCAAACAGACCGCAATCGTTGTCAAAAAAGTCTTCCGTCCACACGCAACAGGCACCAGAAACGTGTCCGTTCACACGAGACCGCTGAAGACGCTGTAGTACATATGCCAGGCCATTAAGTGGCGCTGTAGTCTGCCACAAAAGCAGCGAAGAAGACTTCCCGCGCATGGTTGCCCTTCCGTTTATTCTCCGATGTGGACACTGGCTCTTTTTCTCCCTCCCCGAGGCGAGCGTTTGCCCCTCCTGTAACTCTCTCTGGTCGTCCACCAGCAGATGAAGAACACCCACCTCTCCGCCTCTTCCAAGGGACGAGGGGACCGTGCGGCAGAGTTTGTTAGATTTTTTTTCGACGGTCAACATGTCCGTTAAAGTTTAAATCTTCCGGACAAAATTAGAAAAGTGCCGGTCAAAGGTCTTCTTTGTTATTTATTGAGCTTTAAAACAAATTGATAACGACTCGATAAGAATAAAAAGAATAATGAATAAGAATAAAAAACGGAGCCTCTCTTTTCCTCCCCCTCTTCTTCAGCCCAGCAGCTGATCTCTGAGCGGGAGAGGCGGGGCTATTGCTTAATCGTTATCAGGAAATGATCGTATAGGCGTAAACACAGCCGTTTCCCCCCCCAGAGCGTTTCGTTTGCAGATCTACCCACCTAGGGACCCGTTATCGTTTCCGTGTCGGCCTCGTGTGGCCGAACCGTCTATCTGATAGTGAACTATAGCGGATACGACCGTTATCGTCCTCGTGTGGCCGTGGCTTTACTTAAGGTTGTATAATCAACTCGGGGGGGTGTTTCTTAAAATGCATTCTATCTTTTTTATTATTCTTAATTGAAGGGGGCGGGGCTTTAAGTTGGAGGTGCGGTGTGTGACGGGAGAGCAGCAGTCAGCAGCAATACCGTCATTGACACGCAGACGCAACCTTATGATTAGTCAAAGACAGATTATTAGGATCTGCTGTTTAAGTTTATGTTAAATATTGTTTTGGTATTTTGTTTTATGTTTGCTGGAAATAAACATTGAAAAGCAACTGAAACGTCCAGTGGATTTTCTCTGACACTGCTTCCCAGGCCCAAGCTCTACAATCACTTTTGAGGTATCGAGTTACAAGACAAACTTTTGGGGATTTTGGCCACTTCACCCTATTTCTCTAATCGTCACTTTGAATAATTGTATTTTATATTGGGGGGGGGGGCACATAAGATTTCTCAAGTTATTATTTTTCACTGGAACTTTCGGTAACACTTTATATTAAGGTACACAAATTAACCATCAACTAGTTGTTAATTAGCATGCATATTAGCAGTATAATGGCTCTTTATTAGTCATTATACAACACTTATTAATGCCTTATTCTACATGACCATATTCTACAAGTAATAAGCCATTAGTTGAGAGTTTTTCCTCAATAACTCTCTAATTAGTGCTGATTCATTGCAAGTAAGGAAGTTGTTGTCCATGAGTTTTGGTCTCAATATGCGCTGCTTAATATGGGCGTAATAAGGCAGTAGTAGCACAAGAATAGTAATTCTCCCATAATAACACTTAACAAATATGATCTATTCTTATGGAACAAGACATGAAACTATAAGTGTTAATTAAGTCTAAACAACTCAAAATTAGGTATTTATATTTTATAATATGTTTTGGGGTATTGACAGTTCAGCTACCAATAGCAAGGTGATATTGACCTGTATGTTTCATATTTGCACATTTATATTTGTGTAAAATGTGTACTGAAGGTTAGACCCGGGTACAGGAAGTAGGAGAACGTGAACTACACCGCCACTAATTTTCCCTTTGCAACCTGAAGAGTAAAAGGGTCAAGTCCGTCAGAAAGCAATGACTGTAAGTGTAAGTGTGAGCCTTACACTTACACTGTAAGGATTAGTAACATGTATTGTGTTTGTGTGATGACATGTGGAGATGTTTAAACTCAATGAGAAAATGCGTTAGCATTCGCGCTAGTGTTAGCATACACGGTAGCGTTAGCATACATGCTAGCGTTAGCCATACTAGCCTGTATACATGCTTATTGTACAGCTAGCATTAGCTATGTTTACCTTGTTTACACTAAGCGGTCCTAATGTGTTCATCTGTGTGTGTTACACTTGCATGTATGAGATCATTAAGTGCCTTGTAACTTCTTTTTTTATAGTTTCACTCCGTTTGAATGTCAGTGGACTGCAAATAAGTCAATAAAGGAGCATGGCTGCTCATTCCCTGGCTCTCAAAAGAGTTTGGCTGGCTGTCTATGTTCACACTGAGACAACACAGAGAGAGAACAGCACACCTACTGTGTAAGAACATACAAGCAGGTCACACAGTATGATCACAAATACATAAACTCTGTTAAAAATCAGTTTGTATTAAAAAGCACAGGCTGCATGTGTTCTCAGCCTTGGAGAAACTTGACATGTTTTGGTACATGTATGTGTCTGAACCTCTCTATAGTGGTTCATTAATAAAACAGATATTTCAACGTGTGCCTACTTTGTTCATGTACTGTTGAGGTTCATTTCAGTAGTTGTGTGCTATAATGTATTTACAAAGTGTGAAGAGGAGGCAACTTTAGAATAGGGAACCTGTTCAGGTCAATTAGAGTCAAACTAATAGCTTATTGGTTATGAACAAGACTTCACTTTAGAATAGGGAACATGTTCTTAGATATAAATACCTAATTTTGAGTTATTTAGACACAATTAACACTTATAGTTTCATGTCTTGTTCCATAAGAATAGATCATATTTGTTAAGTGTTATTATGGGAGAATTACTATCTTGAGCTACTACTGCCTTATTAGGCCCATATTAAGCAGCGCATATTAAGACCAAAACTCATGGACAACAACTTCCTTACTTGCAATGAATAAGCACTAATTAGAGGGTTATTGAGGAAAAACTCTCAACTAATGGCTTATTACTTGTAGAATATGGTCATGTAGAATAAGGCATTAATAAGTGTTTTATAATGACTAATAAAGAGCTAATATGCATGTTAATTAACAACTAGTTGATGGTTAATTTGTGTACCTTAATATAAAGTGTTACCGAACTTTCTACAAACAGAAGCCCTACATGCCGGAGCCTCTGCCGGACTCTGGGGACACCTGCAGACCTACACATAGGATCATCTCCTTGCCAGCAGGCGGCGGTAGTGTGTATTCGTCATTCAAAAGAGGCAACAACCGGAAGACAGAGAAGAAGAACAGACCGTGATATAAACAAACAACAAATAGCGTGTGCGGTCCATTATTCTTTGAATCACACAGCGATAAGAAACAACAACAATGTGCCCACAGCTGTCCTCCAGCCCTAGCATTAGTATTAGTTATAGTAACAACATTAAAATACTTGTAGGCAGATTGAGGAGGACAATGGGAGAATGAACAGAGAAACATCCATCTAAGTTCAAAGTGCTTTACGGCAGTAAGAAATAAGACATCAGTGTAAAACAAGAGCAAAGCATAACGTGGGATCATGCAGATATCCCAACAGGCCACCGTGTTTATGGTTTGATTCAGTTTGAGTAGAATATCAAATACATGAATGATGAAATGAGCACAAAGTGCAGACATGCTATAACATCACAGTTGATAGACCTGATGAGCGCAGTGTTCTGGCGGGTGTGTCGTTTATTAGAGTCAGCAATGTAGTAATGGACATTTCCATGTGATGCTTTTATCCGAGGCGACTCACAATAGGTCAATGAAAAGCTGTAGACAGTATCTCTTTTACGTAGACACTGTACTTAAGGACAATGTTGAGGTACTTAAATAAATACATTTAATTTATATAGCGCTTCTCATCTGCCAAGACAAATCTCGAAGTGCTTCACAACAAGGGATATTGATACACTTTGAGAGATTAAACAAATAATTGTAATAATAATAAGAAATCAAAAAATTAAAAATAAAATAGCGTACAAAAGTAAAAGTCGGAGATAGCGATAAAAATGGCATTACTCCAGGTGTACCATGCTCAAAGTTTATTGGAAGGCCTGCCGAAAGAAGAGGCTCTTAAGGCCGGTTTTGAAGACCTCGGTGGAAGGGGCAGATCTCAGCTGATCTGGGAGGGAGTTCCAGAGGCGCGGGGCGAATGAGCAGAAGGCTCGGTCTCCCATTTAGGCCATAAGGTGAACCCTGTTATCGTTTCATCCCGCTCCACAGAAGTGGAACTACACAATCTTTAGTTCATAAAAAAGAACGAGTCATGCTTATCCACCAAAAAAAAGTTCGTCGCTAAAATTCCTGTCAATTCTTCTAGGCACGTAATTATTGGCTGAACTAGTCCCTTCAAAGCGTAATAATATCTTGGTCAAAAGTAGTGCCACGGTCCGTCACGTGATCGCGCTACACCCGCGTTTATTGTGCCCCTAAGAGATAAGTGTAATGAGCTTTGATCCCACAGCGCCCTCTACTGGACAAACGAGAGGAAATCAATTAAATAAATGTTTGATTTGATTATTATCTAGAGCAGGGGTAGCCAACACGGTGCCCGCGGGCACTCAGTCGCCCGCGGGCACTCAGTCGCCCGCGGGCACTCAGTCGCCCGCGGGCACTCAGTCGCCCGCGGGCACTCAGTCGCCCGCGGGCACTCAGTCGCCCGCGGGCACTTAGTCGCCCGCGGAGCATGTTCTAAAAATAGCTCGCCAAGCAAATCCAAAATGTATAAAATACACAAAACAAAAAAGGAAATGTAATTAAAAGAATCTATTCTATGCATAAAGGAAACCTCAATCATAGCGAACTCTATCTACTTACTACAACTCTATATCTATCTAACACCCCTCCTCCCCCCACCCCACAATGAATATCGACCAATCACGTTCTTGCTTGATTTGCGGGACCAGCGTTGCAGTCGGGAAGAAAAGCAATGTGGCACCTCCCCGCTGATTTCCCTTCTGGCAGAATCTACACATCAGCCCCGAGGGGCGGAGCTTCACTCTGTGTGTGTGTGTGTGTGTGTGTGTGTGTGTGTGTGTGTGTGTGTGTGTGTGTGTGTGTGTGTGTGTGTGTGTGTGTGTGTGTGTGTGTGTGTGTGTGTGTGTGTGTGTGTGTTGCAACTTGCATATATATCTATTCCACTTGACGCACACACACGCACGCATGGCGTAATCTCCACCTGGGACAGGGGGGGGGACATGTACCCCGCTCTTTTTCGAAATCCCGTGCAGTATTATCTCTAGGGGGGTCCTCACCTCCTCTAGGGGGGTCCTCATCTCCTCTAGGGGGGTCCTCACCTCCTATAGGGGGGTCCTCACCTCCTCTAGGGGGGTCCTCATCTCCTCTAGGGGGGTCCTCACCTCCTATAGGGGGGTCCTCATCTCCTCTAGGGGGGTCCTCACCTCCTATAGGGGGGTCCTCACCTCCTATAGGGGGGTCCTCATCTCCTCTAGGGGGGTCCTCACCTCCTCTAAGGGAGTCCTCACCTCCTCTAGGGGGGTCCTCACCTCCTATAGGGGGGTCCTCCTCATCTCCTCTAGGGGGGTCCTCACCTCCTATAGGGGGGTCCTCCTCATCTCCTCTAGGGGGGTCCTCATCTCCTCTAGGGGGGTCCTCACCTCCTATAGGGGGGTCCTCCTCATCTCCTCTAGGGGGGTCCTCACCTCCTATAGGGGGGTCCTCCTCATCTCCTCTAGGGGGGTCCTCACCTCCTCTAGGGTGGTCCTCACCTCCTCTAGGGGGGTCCTCACCTCCTATAGGGGGGTCCTCCTCATCTCCTCTAGGGGGGGTCCTCACCTCCTCTAGGGTGGTCCTCACCTCCTATAGGGGGGTCCTCCTCATCTCCTCTAGGGGGGTCCTCACCTCTAGGGTGGTCCTCACCTCCTATAGGGGGGGTCCTCCTCATCTCCTCTAGGGGGGGTCCTCACCTCCTCTAGGGGGGTCCTCCTCATCTCCTCTAGGGGGGGTCCTCACCTCCTCTAGGGTGGTCCTCACCTCCTATAGGGGGGTCCTCCTCATCTGCTCTAGGGGGGTCCTCACCTCCTCTAGGGGGGGTCCTCACCTCCTCTAGGGGGGTCCTCACCTCCTCTAGGGGGGGTCCTCACCTCCTCTAGGGGGGTCCTCACCTCCTATAGGGGGGTCCTCCTCATCTCCTCTAGGGGGGTCCTCACCTCCTATAGGGGGGTCCTCCTCATCTCCTCTAGGGGGGTCCTCACCTCCTCTAGGGGGGGTCCTCACCTCCTCTAGGGGGGTCCAGGGGCATGCTCCCCCGGGAAGATGTGTTTTTAAGCGTTGAAGTTAAAGCATCAATCCGGTGCCCTTGGAGAGCAGCATCAGGAGATCTTTGGAAACATCTGGAACCGGAAGCAGATTCTTCTTTTTGGATATTTTACAAATCACTGTATTCTTGTTGTTTTCAACAACTGTGTTGTTTCTGTCAGATAGTATTTGATACCTGTTTTTCATTTGGTCTCATTAATAACTAAATGATCATATCAAGGTGTGCCTTAACCTCACTGAGCTGAGGTTATGTGAGCCTATCAGGAGAGAGCTCTCTTCCACCCGGTTGTAGAAAAGCTCTTTAAATTCGTTAGCATAGCTAGCTAACCAGATGCTAACAACAGATCGCCACTGTGCTTACAACTAAAGACACAGCCATGCAAACACTGCGGTGTGTACGGCTCCTTATGGGTACTGCAATATCTGAAGGGCTGGAGCGGCGTTCCGCTGCTCTCCGTCAGCACTCCTTTCAGACGAGACATAACCACGTGAAGACACGTTACGCTCGTGTTGCAGTGCATGACATTAAGGATGTTGGGAGATGGCCCAGAGCCCAGTAGAGTTTGCCCTGAAAAATGCGCGTGAACGAAATGACGCACGAAGGGTTTGGGGGGCCTCCCTCTAGAACATTTAGATGTGTGCAGGTCTTAGATGCTGTCTGGTTCTCTAGACTGAATTATAAGATGAACTATAATTATATTGTACGATTTCAATTTTATTCTTAATTTCACTTGTTTGTTTGTTCTTGCTTGTGTTTGCTCGCTTGCATGACCTAATAACTACTTAAGTTGTTCGTCCAGACACTTTCCATCTGGAAGGCAGATGCCTTCATCAGATGGAAACAAGTAGAAAACATTACATTCAGTTATAACTGCCAAAACAAACATTATTTACACTGTTATGGCCCCTGTTAAAAATGTTTGTAATGTTATCTACTGTAAGTTGGTCGAAGGAATGCCTCCTCATCCGGAAGCGACCGAGCAGACCGGAGCAGCAGTCGAGAGGAGCCGAGCGCATCCGCCCCACTGTACAGGCGGGTACTTGTTTAGATATACCTGGGCAGGCTCTGTTTTGCCGTGGTATCCTCTGCGGGCCGCAGAGGGGCGGCGTAGTTTCGGGCGACGAAGACTGCTGCTACGGGGTCGAGGGCGGCGAGTCAGGTGGGAGAGTGTGTCCACAGCGGAGGGTCACGTGATGTCCCCATCTGACCCGTTGCTGCTGTCTGCAGTAGAGGCAGTGTTGCTGGCGTTGAGTGATGGCTGCTTTAACCATGTTCGTATAAATGATGATCCACAGTGTGTCGCTGCTGTGGAAGCACTTTGGAAATGATGCACGCGCAGCAGGTCACGCGCACCTGACACCATTTGTTGTTTGTATTTTTCGCTCCGTTCTCTTTTTGAGTAGAGGGTGCATAACATTCAACTGCCCGAAGATCCCGACGCGAAGCCTGAAGGGTGAACACCAGGTTCACTGATCTCCCCGCACTTTGTCTCTGGTGTCGGGATGTCCCGCTATGTTAGTACATTCTTAAAAACAAAACACCATTTAATTTCGGGTTAAAATGTGTTGTAACTGTGTTACTGAGCATTGTGGGTAATATATTACCCACATTTCATAAGTAATGCGTTACATTACTTTGTTACAGCAAAAAGTAATATATTACTGTAACGCGTTACACCAACACTGCTCATTACTGATCCGCGAGCTGCACGAGACTGGCATGATAGGTTGCCCGATCGGGCACCCAGCAGGTGAGGCTTCATTGCCCGAGCTAAATACTAGATGGCCATCGGGCCATCCTTAATGTCGAGCGCTGTGTTGTGTTCAAGGAACCTGTCCTTGGCCAGGAAAAACAGGCACTCACTTGTTTAATTATTTTGCGGTCTAGATTTCTTCTTCTTTGAAGTGAGAAGTTGTCCATCAGTCGGACTGACCCCCCCCCCCCCCCCCCCCCACCACCACCCCCAAAAACGAAAACACTTCGGTTCTCCACGAATTACACAAGTCAAATCAAATCAGCGTTAAAAGAGCGAGAGGCGCCGAAAAGCGACTAATTTGCATCACTGATTCTTCAACAATACACAGACATTGCAGCACATCGTTTCTTTGTGCAGCCTTCCTCAGAGTGAACGCTTGTTTCCTCCTGCTCACTTAAAGCTATACTCAATTCAATAGCTTTATTAGCATGACCTCAGTTACATATAGTATTGCCAAAGCTCTGTATAGTTGCAACTAGAGACGTCCCGATCCGATCACGTGATCGGGGATCGGAGCCGATCACGTGATTTTTAAAAGATCGTAATCGGGAGAAAAGGATCGGGAATCCTTTGTTTTTTTATAATTTAAAAAAACAAAAATGACCATGTTCACGTCTTAAAGTCATCCTGAGGCTTAGTTTTAAAATCACACAACATGTATGTGTTGCTTCTTCCTCTCAAAGCAACAGAGTGGGCGCAGTGTCTGATAGTAGCAGCTAGCGAGAGGCTTCGTTCAGCTGGTGACTCGGGAGTCGGGACAGAGAACATGTCAGGAGTTTGGAAGTATTATCAAATTGAAAGCGAAGGCAGTGTAACAGCCAGATGCAATGTTTGCAAGAAGGAGGTTCCGCGTGGTGGAAAGAACAGAGCTACGTTCAACACGACCAATCTAACACGCCACCTGAGAAACAAACACCAACAACAACACGGCGAGTGCACTAGGGCTGAACCCGAATATCCGTTCGTTGGAGAAATCTTCGGGTTCCAATTTCATTATTCGGATATTCGTTTCTTTTTCAAATTGAATTTATTGAAATCTCCAATATCAACATCAGAGCTTGAGCCTCTTCGGGGGTGCCAACACTTAACCATAACAAATAACTATAAAACAACAATACTGTAGAACAACAGAAAGAAGTGGTTCGCTGCTGATTACTGTTGAATGGTGTTACTCCAGTAAGATGGAAAAATAATACTTTATTTATTCATGTTATGTTAAGCTGCTGTTGTTCATTGCATTAATACTGGACTAGTTAGTCTTAAGGCTAGAATTCTGCACTAAGCCATGTTTTCATTTCATTGTATTATTTGTGACTGAATGTGAACGTGTGAAGCGAGTCCAGCTACCTCTTTCCAGTAGAGCTAGTTGTGTTGTGTTACTTCACTTTCTGCACTCAATTTGTTTACATGGTTATTGTGTGGCGGACCACTGAGAAGCTTTATTTAGATCCAATGCTGCTGTGAACAAAAGAAGCTCTATCCATGTTGGATAGAATGGATAGTTGGGTTCTGTCATTTAAATAAAAAAATAACCTTAAGGGAAAACTTGAATGCTTTTTTTTCTCTTAATGCATAAAGATCGGATCGGGAAAAATCGGTATCGGCAGATTGTCAAAATCAAATGATCGGAATCGGATCGGGAGCAAAGAAAGGTGATCGGGACATCCCTAGTTGCAACATCTATACAATATATATATATATCCAGGGGTGCACATCACTTTTTGAGTGAGTTACTCAGATGAGTACCAGGAGACAGCGTTTGGTCCTCACCCCACACGAAGCGTGGTCCTCCTCAGTGTCTCCTTCACTGTCCTCTATTCACACTTCTTGCATGCTAGATGATGAAGATGATGAAGATGCACCTCCCCGTCTCTTTTAAGCCTCCAATTTGCTTTCTCCAAAACCTGTTGCCAAAACTGTGAAGTCCTTGCATTTCCTGAGGCCAAGTTGGAGGATCAAATACTAAGGAATGATCACATGACTTGAAGTCATACCTGATTTCAGAGGTGGGAAGTTACGAAGTACACTTCTTCAAGTACTCTACTTATATGATATTTGTACTTTACTTGACTTTGATCTAATTTGTAAAACTAGCTGCACCTTCACCAGCTTTGAGAACACTTTCATGATCAATCATTATAAAACATATCATATATATTATTCTGAAATGGACCAATCAAACAACGACTACTTTTACTGTCTTTCACTATATTTAGATGAGAATACTTTTCTACTTTCACTTGAGGAACATTTGGAATGCTTTTACTGTAAGAGAGTATTCCTACACTCTGGTACTTCTACCTTTACTCAAGTACAAGATCTGAGTACGACGATCGACACGATTGGCTGCTCAGTTAGTTCAGTCTTTGGCACAAATCACACCTCATACAGATTGGCCATCGGGAGAGTCGGGACGTATAAACGGCGCGGCTTTCTGGCTAGCACTTACCCCTAGATTACACCGGGTCCGTCTGCGTCGTGTTACGGCTGCGCCACGGCGTCCGCAAGGATCGCGGCCACTCTAGTCAATGGGTGCTATTCCACCAGACGCGCCGCGTTACGGCTCAGAAGCGTCCCAGAAGCGTCTCGGCGCTGGGCTCCGCTCGAAATAGGATTGAAGTCTATTTTGCGACGCGAGGCGTTGCAGAGGCGCCGGGCAGGAAGTGGACCGGTCAGAGCATCCGGCCCATCCCCAAAATAAACTAATTTGCAGACCCTATCCCTCCGTAGTGTTTCAAGTAGGAGGAGCAATGCCAGCGTTCTCCTCCGGTCTGCAGGCACTGTGTCAATTATATATATAGAATAATTATGATGATGAATGCATTTTTTTACCACTGAAATACAGCAACACATCTTTGATCCATGTCGTTTATAACTGAGATACAATTATCATTAACTTTGTCTGTGCAAAGTAGCCTGTCCAGGAAATATGCCCAAATCAAAAAAACTGCGAGCCGGCAGGCAAGACGCTCCGCTTCTGAAATGACGCCGGACCAAAACCGCGGCGCAGCCGTTACGCGACGCAGACGGACCCGGTGGAATCGAGGGGTTAGCATGTGGGACCGGACAGCTTTGATCCCCATCGACAGTGGTGATTCTAGAGTCTGTGGGCCCCTCGAACCAGCTTTCATCCCCATCAGTGGCCCCAACACACTCTTTCATTCAACATAAACAAACTGGTGAACTAAACTCACATTCCTGCATTTCAATGGGCAGCAAACAAAGGACACGTGAGCTGCGTTCTGTTGGAGAATTAGCACCACGCTCACATTAGCATATTAGCTCAGATTAGCTATTGATGATCACGTTGATAAATCATATAAAACAAAAAACATGTTGCTGTGAGCATTACACGACTAATATCAAACTAAACAAACACAACAGAACGTTATTGTCCTTATAAAGTAAAAACACACATTTTGTCCACCGACGTAATCCGCGCACTTTACCCTCAAGAGATCCTCACGCGCCGTGAGGAGGATCTCCCACAATCCATTGCCGTAACAAAGCTACAGTAACGCAGGCACACGTTTGTGACACCAGATGGCGCAATTCTCTCATTTAACCAGGATTTTACACCAACCGTTATAACTGGAAATGAAAAATAGATTTTTTTAAAGAAATAACAATAATCTTTGAATTCATATTTTGATGTTTGTGGTATTTGATGTCCTTTCTTGTTGCAGCTGATAGTGGAGACCCTGCAGGGTATGACAACAACTCATATTTATTATGAACTATCTTATCTTAAGACATCAAACACATCACCTGGACTAATTCATCAATTATGTATACATGTGTAGTGTAGTACTGAGTCCTGCCTGTCAGCCAGCGCTGAGGGCAGGCCCCGCCCCCTCCGGTCAATCACAGCTCAGGGCTAGCCCCGCCCCTTTCTGCAGGTTGAATCTGCTTTTAATTCAATGTCAAGTTTTAAAGGAGTCACATCTCTGAACAGAGGAGCGGAAAACACACAGTCCTGCAGCCGAAATACAGCTCCTATTCTCGGATACAAACCCCCCAGAGGATCCCGGTCCCGGAGGAATCCCCGGTTATATGTGCCATGTTTTTCTAACGGATGACTTGATGCAGGTAAGCTGCTCTTTAATAATTGCATTAAACCCCCTCCTGCAGACACACATCTCTCTCTGTGCACATTTTACAGGGAAATGTCTCTAAATAAATATATTATTTCATTATAATCTGGTCTAATTGCTAGAGCTTTTACAGAAAATGTAAAACAAGAGGCAACTTGATCTGCTCTCTGGCCCGTCGGTGCTTTAAACCAGACCTCTTTGGAAGAACATGCATTATATGATCCTGTAGATGTTTACATGAAAACACACACTCAATAGCACGAGTACAGGAATCTACGGGATCACATCTTTTACTCGGTGTACACACACCACACATACCTGTTAGTATATTAATATGTATACAACTTGTATTCCCACTACTGCTGTTTCCCCTCGCCTCTTAGAGGAACATGAACGTTGCGTAGTAGTAGGAGATAACGGGGAGTGGGACGTTTATTTAGCGATGTATGAGAAATACAGGGCTCAATAGTGAATTAAATATATGCCGAGCTCACCAGCAGTAATCAAACAGCTTATTATGAACTGGTCGAGTCTGAAATCAACATATATTTTGATAAATACTCAAGTTTTCCTTAAATACACAGTAATGTGAGTGGAGTTTGGTACAAAGGCGAAGGGCAGCTGCACGTTCCGCATTGAGACCCACAGGTTGTCAGTTCGTTTATTTAGCTATTTATTCAAAATACATGTTTAATAGTGAATAAATGATTAAGCTGAATTCATCAGAAGTAACCAAGACAGCTTACTATGAACTCTCCTGTCTGAAATCAACACATATCTTGATCAATATCCACGTTTTCATTAAATATACAGCAAGTTGAGTGGAGATTGGTACCTGTGAGCGCGCCGCACAGGTTGTCTGTTTATGAGGAGATATATGATAAATACAGGGCTTACTATATGCAGAACTCACCAGCATTAACCACAGCAGCTTATTAGGAACTAGTTTAGTCTTAAATCAACGTTTATTTTCATTTATACCCACGTTTCCGTTAAATACAGTCATTTGGGTGGAGTTTGGTACATTTTGTGCCTGTGTGTTCAGATTATTAAAGAATTCATTCAAAATGCAGAGCTTAATAGTAGATACAATACTTGCCGAGTTCATCAGAACTAACCCAAACAGCTTATTGTGAACAATTTTTGTTTTAAATCAACGTTTATTTGTCATTATACTCACGTTTTCGTTAAATACTCGGATATTTGGGTGGAGTTTGGTACATTGCGTGCTTTTGTTTGGTTTGTCCTGAATGGAGCCCGGTTGCTAGGCAGGACAGAGATAGCAGCATTGTTTCCTCCGGGGTTACCGGAAGGTCAGTGGCGGTTCTAGACCAATTTGACTGGGGGGGGCCACTGGGGGGCCAGTTATTTTCTGAGGGGGGCAATAAATGCAGGACGAAAAAGAGAACTAGACAGTATGAAGTAATTGTGTATAAGAAAACAATGCAATACAGTTACTGGTATTTGTTTCAGTACACTTATTTGTTTCAGATAGATCTTATAGTTATTACTGTTAGCTTCAGCTCAAGTTATAGTGCAATGTTTGCACTAACACCATATTTATATAAAAATAAAGGCAATGAACAGTAGGGTTGGGTACCGAGAACCGGTTCCGGTTCGGAACCGGTTCCAACATGTCGATTCCAACGGCATCATTTAGACATGTGAATTTCGGTTCCGCCTTTCGATACCTGAGGAAATGTTTCTCGCCGCTCTCCGTAGCCTACTGTGTGACTGCGGCGGGGCGGGAAATGTAGCGTTGTACCTACACTTCCTACAGCGTAAGCTGAGACCAGGGCCGGCCCGTCGCACTGGTGTTGTAGATGTTCGCCTAGGGCGCCAGATCTGTGGAGGCGCTGCGCTGACAGCTCTGGGAGGAAAAAAAATGTTTGACCGTTGGGGCTCATCCTAATGTTCGGCCTTGATGTAACAACATTCATAATTAAGTAAATGTAACACCCTTTTCACCACGGTTACACGTTTCATTTGCCCTGTACGATGGGCGCTGCAAGTGATGAAAATGGGGGATGTTGGCTTATCTGGCACCCGCAGCTCACAGCCAACGTGCGAGTGAGCGTGGGAGAGAGGGAGGGAGAAAGGGACCGGTACGCGCTGTTGTTATTAGCATCTGGTGCTAGCTGCTCTAACGGCTATAAGAAGATGTTTCTGCAATCATGTGGAGGGAGAGCTCTCTCCAGTCAGACTGAGAGGCTGATAACTACAGCTCAGTGAGGTAAAGGACTCTGAGTGTTTAGATAGTTCACTTTAGTCTAAGTTATCTCAGTGGGACTCAAACGTTTTGATCACAATTTATGTAAACACATATTTCCAAGGCACTCCTTTATAATGATTGGGATAAAACAGGTTTGAAATCATTCCAGTGTATACTATAGGACAGTAAACCAGACATATCGTTTTAAACTGGAGAGATACAAAAATATCCATAAATAAAATAGTAAAATAAGATATGAATGAACAACAAAAATAAAATACGTTCCATGTATTTGTTATTGGCTATGGGTTACTGGTTCACATACTTATTTAATTATTGAAATGTAAACCGATCTTTTTCATATGGGTGTTTAGAGTTGTACCCCCTAGATCTAGTCTCTAGTAGTTCTGCTCAAAGTGCACCAGATTGAAGCATTTTACTTTCAAATGTTCAAACATTTCTTCCCGGTTTCCCTGAGAGGCCGGTTTGCTTGTTTCTCTCAACAAGAACTTAATCATTTTTTTTACCCTGCCCCTCAAAGAATCGGAATCAGAATCGTGGAAATTCAAACGATACCCAACCCTAATGAACAGTTACATCTCTACTTTACATAAGGGTGTCTGCACAATCTCACATTACAGCAACAAAATCCTGCGGTTTTTGGCAAACCGAGTACCAGAAAATATACATTTTAAAAAAAAACAACGTTTAATTGTTAGGGGGGTCAGAGGTCAGTGTTAGGGGGGCACTGGCCCCCCCTGCCCCCCCCCCCTAGAACCGCCCCTGCGGAAGGTCTCCGACGTTGTATCTCCTTTAAAACGAAAGGTTCCGGTGTGATGTGATTTCAGCTGAAGGGTTAGTTTGAGCAGAAGACGAGATTAATAAAGTGGGGTTTTGTTTTCTACATTCTCTTTGTTGTTGTTGTTGTTGTTGTTGTTGTTTGTGGTCTTTTTGTGATGGTTTTATGCCCTTTTATAGTTTATTTTGCCTCTCTGTAGGCTAGTAGTTATGTGTATTTTGTGTGTGATGTAGGGATGTGCATCTCCATACGTTGCCACGATACGATACATTAAGAAAAGAAAGGTAACTATTGATGAGATTCTCGGCCTCCGTAGTGCGAAGCAGAGATCACAGATCGTCTCTGCTGATTGGATGAGGGGATATTACATGAAGGCATTCTTTCCAGAGGTCAGAGGTCACCGGGCTCTTGGAAAGATGTGCTGATGCTGAACTGTTGGAGGACCTTTGAGCTCAGCGTTGTGTAATCAGTGAGGCTTTGGTTCCAGAGAGAAGATTAAAGTGTTCACGGGAAGCAGCGGCGCCGGATTCATTTCAGAAGTGGGGGGGCAAAGAGTGCGTGTGTATGTGACACAGCCTACTTGCCAACCCTCACGATTTTCACGGGAGACTCCCGTTTTCCTCCCGGGGTCATATTTCTCCCGCATTTCTCCCAATTTATGACTAAATCTGATTTGTTTCATTCTAACATAACGCACCAAATGTTACTGTTTCCACTCGGACTTCAATACAGCTACACCATTGTTTGGTTTCCATGGTAACGTGTCTCTTTAGTAGCGCGAGCAAATGAAAGTCTGAGAGGGTCTTCAGGAGGAAGATGGTCAGAGAAAACAGAACAAGAATGGACAACTCGACCCTCTGCTCACTCCTTTCCTTTACATTAAACTACACAGACCCACACATCATTCCATCTCTCCTCGTTTCCTGCTAAGCTCTTGTTTGACAAGCTGAATGTTGACTGGTGTTTGACTGAAGTAAGCTCTGTGAAAAGTTCCAGTTATTAACTCGGTATTTACAAAGCTGTCATCTCCACATTTGGAGAAAGTTACGAGCCGTTTGACAGCATCACATCTGCATATTTCACAGAAGGCTCGTTTAGTGGTTTTGCAAATAATGAACCACTCTCTGTTTTTGTACCGTTCTGCATTGAAGTACCTTCTCTTTGCCCAAATAAGCTTTTATTGGCCCGTCACAATGTCCCGACAACAAACCTCCATGCAGTCGGAACCAGCCTGTTTCGGGTCAACGATTTGACAGCCTCTGCGGCCGCAGAGCTGCTGCTGGGGTTCATCTGGCTGCGCTGGTTCTATGGTTGAAGGACCAGGCTCTGGAGCTGGTTCTATGGTTGAAGGACCAGGCTCTGGAGCTGGTTCTGTGGTTGAAGGACCAGGCTCTGGAGCTGGTTCTATGGTTGAAGGACCAGGCTCCGGAGCTGGTTCTATGGTTGAAGGACCAGGCTCTGGAGCTGATTCTATGGTTGAAGGACCAGGCTCCGGAGCTGGTTCTATGGTTGAAGGACCAGGCTCCGGAGCTGGCTCTGTGGTTGAAGGACCAGGCTCCGGAGCTGGCTCTATGGTTGAAGGACCAGGCTCCGGAGGTGGTTCTATGGTTGAAGGACCAGGCTCCGGAGCTGGTTCTATGGTTGAAGGACCAGGCTCCGGAGCTGGTTCTATGGTTGAAGGACCAGGCTCCGGAGCTGGTTCTATGGTTGAAGGACCAGGCTCCGGAGCTGGCTCTATGGTTGAAGGACCAGGCTCTGGAGCTGGCTCTGGGTTGAAGGACCAGGCTCTGGAGCTGGCTCTATGGTTGAAGGACCAGGCTCTGGAGCTGGTTCTATGGTTGAAGGACCAGGCTCTGGAGCTGGCTCTATGGTTGAAGGACCAGGCTCCGGAGCTGGCTCTATGGTTGAAGGACCAGGCTCTGGAGCTGGCTCTGGGTTGAAGGACCAGGCTCTGGAGCTGGTTCTATGGTTGAAGGACCAGGCTCCGGAGCTGGTTCTATGGTTGAAGGACCAGGCTCCGGAGGTGGTTCTATGGTTGAAGGACCAGGCTCCGGAGCTGGCTCTATGGTTGAAGGACCAGGCTCCGGAGCTGGTTCTATGGTTGAAGGACCAGGCTCTGGAGCTGGCTCTGGGTTGAAGGACCAGGCTCTGGAGCTGGTTCTATGGTTGAAGGACCAGGCTCCGGAGCTGGTTCTATGGTTGAAGGACCAGGCTCCGGAGCTGGTTCTATGGTTGACGGACCAGGCTCCGGAGCTGGTTCTATGGTTGAAGGACCAGGCTCCGGAGCTGGTTCTATGGTTGAAGGACCAGGCTCCGGAGGTGGTTCTATGGTTGAAGGACCAGGCTCCGGAGCTGGCTCTATGGTTGAAGGACCAGGCTCCGGAGCTGGTTCTATGGTTGAAGGACCAGGCTCTGGAGCTGGCTCTGGGTTGAAGGACCAGGCTCTGGAGCTGGTTCTATGGTTGAAGGACCAGGCTCCGGAGCTGGTTCTATGGTTGAAGGACCAGGCTCCGGAGCTGGTTCTATGGTTGACGGACCAGGCTCCGGAGCTGGTTCTATGGTTGAAGGACCAGGCTCTGGAGGTGTGGATGTCAGGGATGTGACATTCAAGTTGTTGAATTTCAGCTTAGTTTGACTGTATTTAGTTTCTTATGCGCCGGTTCTTCTGACATGTTTGCAAGTGTATCTATCCAGGTTAACGACTGACACACACTGAACAACGTAACACATCACGTAAACAACGTAACACATAACGTAAACAACGTAACAAATAAACACCTCTAAGCTTTGTTATTGGTTGTAATGTACACGGATACATTTGAATGGTGTGACAATGTCCTATTTGATTGGATTAAAATGTACATATTCTTCCTGTTATGCAAAGTGACCTGCTCCATCGAAGTCAGTTGCATTGACCCGAAGACACATTGTGAGTCGTATACTGCTGGAAAGAGGAGATTCCTAGCTTTCTAATGATATCAGGATTGTTGTTGTTCTCCA
This sequence comes from Gymnodraco acuticeps, assembly GCF_902827175.1. Classification (NCBI taxonomy): domain Eukaryota; kingdom Metazoa; phylum Chordata; class Actinopteri; order Perciformes; family Bathydraconidae; genus Gymnodraco; species Gymnodraco acuticeps. The sequence goes on from NW_022991514.1 coordinate 25,000, forward strand.
AATATTAAGCAAAATATGTCACATTATATAACGACTGTCACGAGTCCTCACTTTGAGAACAAGGCCTTCAAAGTTTCCTCTTCTCTGGAATCCATCGATCTGATTGGTTATTAGCAAATGATCAAATACTACGGAGGGAAGATATTTCCGTTTGGATTACTTGTGTGTGTGTGTGTGTGTGTGTGTGTGTGTGTGTGTGTGTGTGTGTGTGTGTGTGTGTGTGTGTGTGTGTGTGTGTGTGTGTGTGTGTGTGTGTGTGTGTGTGTGTGTGTGTGTGTGTGTGTGTGTGTGTGTGTGTGTGTGTGTGTGTGTGTGTGTGTGTGTGTGTGTGTGTGTGTGTGTGTGTGTGTGTGTGTGTGTGTGTGTGTGTGTGTGTGTGTGTGTGTGTACTCTTTGAGGACAGTTTGAGGACTCTTTGAGGACAGTTTGAGGACTCTTTGAGGACAGTTTTAGGACTCTTTGAGGACAGTTTGAGGACTCTTTGAGGACAGTTTGAGGACAGTTTGAGGACTCTTTGAGGACAGTTTTAGGACTCTTTGAGGACAGTTTTAGGACAGTTTGAGGACAGTTTGAGGACTCCTTGAGGACAGTTTGAGGACAGTTTGAGGACTCTTTGAGGACAGTTTTAGGACAGTTTTAGGACTCTTTGAGGACAGTTTTAGGACTCTTTGAGGACAGTTTTAGGACTCTTTGAGGACAGTTTGATGACTCCTTGATGACTCTTTGAGGACAGTTTGAGGACACTTTGAGGACTCTTTGAGGACAGATTGAGAACGGTCCACAAACCTTCCTCAAACTGTCCTCAACTCTTTAAAGTAGAGACACTACTTAAGATTGTTAAGCCCCGCCCATACGCGCTAGCTGACCTCTAAGCCCCGCCCCCACCTGTCCGTCATTGATTAGCAGCTTAAGCTGGTCAGCAGTAAATCCTGCAGGTCAGTAATCTCCTCTCAGAGCAAGCAGCGACGCACCTGAGGAACTCACAGGTACGCCGGCTTTATACATTATTATGATTCGTGTGTGTGTGTGTGTGTGTGTGTGTGTGTGTGTGTGTGTGTGTGTGGGTGTGTGTGTGTGGTGTGTGTGTGTGTGTGTGTGTGTGTGTGTGTGTGTGTGTGTGTGTGTGTGTGTGTGTGTGTGTGTGTGTGTGTGTGTGTGTGTGTGTGTGTGTGTGTGTGTGTGTGTGTGTGTGTGTGTGTGTGTGTGTGTGTGTGTGTGTGTGTGAATTGGCCTTCAAGCTGTCGCCACCCATTTAGCGATCTTTGTTGAAAGCTTGCTGCTCGTAGACGAGTCCAGGCGTCTCCTCCGCCGCAAGCGGGCGGCAGAGCGGGCGGCAGAGCGGGCTGTCAGCAGCGGGCTGTCAGCAGCGTGCTTGGATTGGATGGTGTTTTAAACTTGATGCGCTCTGTCACTACGGGGCGGCCGAGGACAAAAGATGCGTTAGAATAATTAATGGCGTTAATGTTTTTTTCAAAAAAGTATTATTCTCTTATCGTCTCATCATCATCATCATGGTGCTGCTCAGAACATATCGTTCTCTTATCATCGTCATCCTCATCGTCGTCATCATCATCATCATCGTCATCATCATCATCGTCATCATCATCGTCGTCATCGTCATCGTCGTCATCATCGTCATCATCGTCATCCTCATCGTCGTCATCGTCGTCGTCATCCTCATCATCGTCGTCGTCATCCTCATCGTCGTCGTCATCACCATCGTCGTCGTCATCCTCATCGTCATCATCGTCGTCATCATCGTCGTCATCGTCGTGATCATCGTCGTCTTCATCCTCATCGTCGTCATCGTCGTCGTCATCCTCATCGTCGTCGTCATCCTCGTCATCACCATCGTCGTCGTCATCCTCATCGTCGTCGTCATCATCATCGTCGTCATCGTCGTCGTCATCCTCATCGTCGTCATCCTCATCGTCGTCGTCATCCTCGTCATCACCATCGTCGTCGTCATCCTCATCGTCGTCGTCGTCATCATCATCGCCATCATCATCATCGTCGTCGTCATCGTCGTCGTCATCATCGTCGTCATCGTCGTCATCGTCGTGATCATCGTCGTCATCGTCGTGATCATCGTCGTCATCGTCGTCATCGTCGTGATCATCGTCGTCATCATCGTCGTCATCGTCGTCGTCATCATCGTCGTCATCATCGTCGTCATCCTCATCGTCATCATCGTCGTCCTCATCATCGTCGTCATCATCATCGTCGTCGTCATCCTCATCGTCATCATCGTCATCATCATCGTCATCATCGTCGTCGTCATCATCATCGTCGTCATCATCCTCATCGTCGTCGTCCTCATCATCGTCATCATCATCATCATCGTCGTCGTCATCCTCATCGTCATCATCGTCATCATCATCATCATCGTCGTCATCGTCGTCGTCGTCGTCATCATCATCGTCATCATCGTCGTCATCATCGTCGTCGTCATGGCAAAGTGTGACAAACTGCATCCAGTGTCATTTTTATTGCTGTTTTCTAAAACCTGAACAAATAAATATCATCATGGTTTGTTTTGAGCTTTGGGTTCATCCTCTAAGAACACTTTGTTATCTGTTCATTAACACCTTTCTCCTGCCCTGCAGCACAACGTCAATCATACATTAAATATATCAATCATACATTAAATATATAAATAATACATTAAATATATCAATCATACATTAAATATATCAATCATACATTAAATATATCAATAATACATTAAATATATCAATAATACATTAAATATATCAATCATACATTAAATATATCAATAATACATTAAATATATAAATCATACATTAAATATATCAATCATACATTAAATATATAAATCATACATTAAATATATCAATCATACATTAAATTGAATGAAAAAAGAATCAATAATAGTAGAAATGAATTATGCCAATACATGTGCTTATATATAACTACATATATACATATATTAAGAAAATGTATAAAACTACAATCAAAATATATAGTTATTTCAGTGTTTCATATTTTATTTGTATTTATTACTATTCCCCAGCACTGATATCCATGCTGGCATTTATGTGGAATTCTCTGCTATTTTAATTACAAAGTATTTATAAAGTCCAGGATCTTTCGATCTTTATTCTGAATTCATTCTCTTTGTTTTTATGGTTTTTTCTGCTTTTTATTTAGTAAGAAAATAATAAAAAGTCACTTTATTCCAGTCCTCTATAATAACATGAGGAGTGTGATGTGTCCGGTGTGTCACAGTGAAGTGGGTCAGCATGTGTCCTGCAGGACTTTAAGGTCGCGACCCCCCCGAGGGAGGGGCTCACTGTAGAGCCTCAATCAGAGCGTTCATTGTGAAACTCACAGGAAGTCTTGTCTCTATAAAGCCTCAATCTGCTGCACATTAAGATTAATGTCTCTGTTCCGTAGTGATGTCACTGTTCCGTAGTGATGTCTCTGTTCCGTAGTGATGTCTCTGTTCCGTAGTGATGTCTCTGTTCCGTAGTGATGTCGCTGTTCCGTAGTGATGTCACTGTTCCGTAGTGATGTCTCTGTTCCGTAGTGATGTCTCTGTTCCGTAGTGATGTCTCTGTTCCGTAGTGATGTCTCTGTTCCGTAGTGATGTCTCTGTTCCGTAGTGATGTCACTGTTCCGTAGTGATGTCACTGTTCCGTAGTGATGTCTCTGTTCCGTAGTGATGTCTCTGTTCCGTAGTGATGTCTCTGTTCCGTAGTGATGTCTCTGTTCCGTAGTGATGTCTCTGTTCCGTAGTGATGTCACTGTTCCGTAGTGATGTCTCTGTTCCGTAGTGATGTCACTGTGTTCCGTAGTGATGTCTCTGTTCCGTAGTGATGTCTCTGTTCCGTAGTGATGTCTCTGTTCCGTAGTGATGTCTCTGTTCCGTAGTGATGTCACTGTTCCGTAGTGATGTCTCTGTTCCGTAGTGATGTCGCTGTTCCGTAGTGATGTCTCTGTTCCGTAGTGATGTCTCTGTTCCGTAGTGATGTCGCTGTTCCGTAGTGATGTCACTGTTCCGTAGTGATGTCACTGTTCCGTAGTGATGTCTCTGTTCCGTAGTGATGTCTCTGTTCCGTAGTGATGTCGCTGTTCCGTAGTGATGTCACTGTTCCGTAGTGATGTCTCTGTTCCGTAGTGATGTCACTGTTCCGTAGTGATGTCGCTGTTCCGTAGTGATGTCTCTGTTCCGTAGTGATGTCACTGTTCCGTAGTGATGTCTCTGTTCCGTAGTGATGTCACTGTTCCGTAGTGATGTCTCTGTTCCGTAGTGATGTCACTGTTCCGTAGTGATGTCTCTGTTCCGTAGTGATGTCACTGTTCCGTAGTGATGTCTCTGTTCCGTAGTGATGTCTCTGTTCCGTAGTGATGTCACTGTTCCGTAGTGATGTCTCTGTTCCGTAGTGATGTCTCTGTTCCGTAGTGATGTCTCTGTGTTCCGTAGTGATGTCTCTGTTCCGTAGTGATGTCTCTGTGTTCCGTAGTGATGTCTCTGTGTTCCGTAGTGACGTCTCTGTTCCGTAGTGACGTCACTGTTCCGTAGTGACGTCACTGTGTTCCGTAGTGACGTCGCTGTTCCGTAGTGACGTCTCTGTTCCGTAGTGACGTCGCTGTTCCGTAGTGACGTCGCTGTGTTCCGTAGTGATGTCGCTGTGTTCCGTAGTGATGTCTCTGTTCCGTAGTGATGTCGCTGTGTTCCGTAGTGATGTCACTGTTCCGTAGTGATGTCGCTGTGTTCCGTAGTGATGTCGCTGATGTCGCTGTGTTCCGTAGCGATGTCACTGTGTTCCGTAGAGATGTCACTGTGTTCCGTAGCGATGTCACTGTGTTCCGTAGAGATGTCACTGTGTTCCGTAGCGATGTCACTGTGTTCCGTAGCGATGTCTCTGTGTTCCGTAGAGATGTCACTGTGTTCCGTAGAGATGTCACTGTGTTCCGTAGTGATGTCACTGTGTTCCGTAGTGATGTCACTGTGTTCCGTAGTGATGTCACTGTGTTCCGTAGCGATGTCACTGTGTTCCGTAGCGATGTCACTGTGTTCCGTAGCGATGTCACTGTGTTCCGTAGCGATGTCACTGTGTTCCGTAGCGATGTCACTGTGTTCCGTAGCGATGTCACTGTGTTCCTTAGCGATGTCACTGTGTTCCGTAGAGATGTCACTGTGTTCCGTAGTGATGTCACTGTGTTCCTTAGCGATGTCACTGTGTTCCGTAGCGATGTCACTGTGTTCCGTAGTGATGTCACTGTGTTCCGTAGTGATGTCACTGCAGTGTTTCCCCTACCATTGTCTTGTCATACATTTAACATTTTAAATTCCTAAAGTGGTTTGGCTCTGTAAAACTGTTTGATTTTTTTAAACAATTTTAATCTCATAATATATTTAATTTTTGCTCCTTAATTTACTATTTCAATCTCAGATCTTCTGCTCCTAGTTGTTCTCCTCTGATCACCCCCCACCCCCCCCACCCCCCCCCCCCCCCCCCCCCCCCCCGCTGCTGCTGATCAGTCGATATGAAGCGGGTCGTTATGGATTAACCGCCAGAGGAGATCTCCGTTAATCAACCCAACACCGTTAGCCTAGCTTAGCACAATCGCTGGCAGTGGAGGGGAACTGTTAGCATGGATATACCAGTTACACTGTTAGTGGTGTGTGCATGTGGGTTAAAGGAAATAAAGCAATGTTCTCTGTGTATGTAGGCTAAAGGGAAATAGATGAGGCTGCATATGACCTCATTCAAACTGAGCTCTCTGTTTCAGCCAATCAGGAGAGCCCCTCGGAGATTCAATGCAGTATTTTAAAGTCATTATAATGTTGTATTTAATGCCAGTTGTATTGTCTCGTTGATTATGCATTATGTAGCTGCTGTCTAAATCCACAATATAAATATATATATAATAATATATTTCTGCAGCCTGGGCTCTTTTCTCCCTCAGCGTCGCCTCTCAGGCTCTTTACTGCCTGCTGTCGTCATGGAGACACAAAGGGAGTCCTGGGAAAAGTAATCAGACTGTACTGTACACACACACACACACACACACACACACACACACACACACACACACACACACACACACACACACACACACACACACACACACACACACATGAATCAGCTCTCTGTGTGTGTGTACAGGGTTATTAGAGTCAGGGTGAGACTTCCTGAGAGAACCTGATGTCCTTATAAACTAAACTAAAGGGGGCGGGACATCTTCTAAGCAGGTTGACCAATCACAACAAAGCTGGCCAGCTAACCAATCAGAGAAGAGCCTGGGAAGCTGTTCTCTTGTTGTGTTGCAGATATCTGTTAGATTTACAGGTGACATCTGAATACACAACATGTTATCAGCTCTAACACACACTGATCACACTAAGAGCTCACACACACACACACACACACACACACACACACACAGGTCACAGTGAGTCGTTGTAATAGATCATAATGTTTAACTGGACATTCAAATGCGTGTGTGTGTATCTAGCCGATAAGACGTCATGTGACGCAGAGCAAACACTGCAGAGGATACACACACGTCACACACACTCACACTCACATGCACACACACACACACACACACACACACACACACACACACACACACACACACACACACACACACACACACACACACACACACAGTTGTATCCGCTGCTTCAAGGATTAAACATGAAGTCCTTTTTCTTTGTGCTTTAATATAAAGTGTGTTTTCAAACATTAAAGAGAAAACATTAATAAAGTTAATGTTTTCTGTATTTTCTGAAAGTCAGACGTTAACGAGTAACTGCAGATCAAACAGGAAGTGAGATCACCCTCTGATTCATTTATAATCTGTTTGCCCTGCGTCTCACAGCTCTGACTTTCACTCTGACCCTCAGTGGAAACAGCACACACTGAAACACATTAGAGATCTATCTATACGATCTAAAGAACACAGTGACATCACTACGGAACACAGTGACATCACTACGGAACACAGAGACATCGCTACGGAACACAGTGACATCACTACGGAACACAGTGACATCACTACGGAACACAGAGACATCACTAAGGAACACAGTGACATCACTACGGAACACAGTGACATCGCTAAGGAACACAGAGACATCACTAAGGAACACAGTGACATCACTACGGAACACAGTGACATCACTAAGGAACACAGTGACATCGCTACGGAACACAGTGACATCACTACGGAACACAGAGACATCACTAAGGAACACAGTGACATCACTACGGAACACAGAGACATCACTACGGAACACAGTGACATCACTACGGAACACAGAGACATCACTAAGGAACACAGTGACATCACTACGGAACACAGTGACATCGCTAAGGAACACAGAGACATCGCTACGGAACACAGTGACATCGCTACGGAACACAGTGACATCACTACGGAACACAGTGACATCACTACGGAACACAGAGACATCACTACGGAACACAGTGACATCGCTACGGAACACAGAGACATCGCTAAGGAACACAGTGACATCGCTACGGAACACAGTGACATCACTACGGAACACAGTGACATCACTACGGAACACAGAGACATCACTACGGAACACAGTGACATCACTACGGAACACAGAGACATCACTACGGAACACAGTGACATCACTACGGAACACAGAGACATCACTACGGAACACAGTGACATCACTAAGGAACACAGTGACATCACTACGGAACACAGAGACATCACTAAGGAACACAGTGACATCACTACGGAACAGAGAGACATCACTACGGAACACAGTGACATCGATACGGAAAACTCGCGCTCCTATTGCCTAGCAGCTCCAACACATTGTACGTGATAGGCTAAAGGGGGCGGGACATCTCTAAGCTGGGAAGACCAATCACTACACAGGCCGGCCAGCTAACCAATCAGAGCGGCTCTGGTTTTTACATTACATTGCATTTAGCTGACGCTTTTATCCAGAGCGACTTACAATAAGTGCGTTCGACCAACAAAATACAACCTTGAAGAAAACAGAATCATAAAGTACATCAGGTTTCATCGAGCCAAACATTTCAAGTGCTACTCAACTGGCTTTAGATAAGCCAGCCCTTTATTAGTATATAAGTGCTTTGTTAATAGTTCTATCGCTCGAAGTGGAGTCGAAAGAGATGAGTTTTCAGTCTGGAAGGTGTGTAAGCTTTCTGCTGTCCTGATGTCAATGGGGAGCTCATTCCACCATCTTGGAGCCAGGATAGCAAACCCACGTGTTTCTGCTGATGGGAACTTGGGTCCCCCTCGCAGCGAGGGTGCAGCGAGTCGTTTGGCTGATGCAGAGCGTAGTGCACGCGCTGGGGTGTACGGTTTAACCATGTCCTGGATGTAGGAAGGGCCAGATCCATTCGCAGCACGGTAAGCAAGTACCAGTGTCTTGAAGTGGATTCTAGCAGTTACCGGAAGCCAGTGAAGGGAGCGGAGGAGCGGAGTGGTGTGGGAACATTTAGGAAGGTTGAAGACGAGCCGCTGCATTCTGGATGAGCTGCAGAGGTCGGATGGCACATGCAGGTAGACCAGCCAGGAGGGAGTTGCAGTAGTCTAGGCGTGAGATGACGAGAGCCTGGACCAGAACCTGCGTGGCTTTCTGAGTCAGCTGGGGACGTATCTTCCTGATGTTGTAAAGCGTGTATCTGCAGCAACGGGTTGTAGCAGCGATGTTTGCAGTGAAGGACAGGTTGTTATCTAGGGTCACACCCAGATTCCTTGCAGTCTGAGTCGGGGAAACAACTGAGGTGCCGATGTTGTTTGTCAGGTCAAGAGTGGGACAATCTTTTCCCGGGAGGAAGAGCAGCTCAGTCTTGTCAAGGTTGAGCTTGAGGTGGTGAGCAGACATCCACTGAGAGATGTCAGCTAGACAAGCAGAGATGCGTGCGACGACCTGGGTCTCTGAGCGGGGGAAGGACAGAATTAATTGGGTGTCGTCAGCGTAGCAGTGGTAAGAAAAACCATGCGGGCTAATGACTGATCCGAGCGAGTTTGTGTACAAGGAGAAGAGGAGGGGACCAAGAACAGAGCCCTGAGGGACCCCTGTAGTTAATTGACAAGGGTCGGACTCAGACCCTCTCCAAGTCACCCTGTAGGTACGGTCTTTCAGGTATGAGGTGAGGAGGGAAAGTGCAGAGCCTGAAACTCCAAGTTCTTGGAGAGTGCGAAGGAGGATCTGATGATTCACCGTGTCGAATGCAGCAGACAGGTCCAACAGGATGATGACAGAGGAGAGGGATGCAGTTTTGGCAGTGTGCAGTTCCTCCGTGACAGCAAGGAGGGTAGTTTCTGTGGAGTGACCTGCCTTGAAACCAGACTGGTGCGGATCCAGAAGGTTGTTCTGATTGAGATAACAGGAGAGTTGTTTAAAGACAGCGCGTTCAAGTGATTTAGACAGGAACGGGAGGAGAGAGACAGGCCTGTAGTTTATAACATCAGACGGGTTGAGAGTGGGTTTCTTTAGGAGAGGGTTTACTCTTGCCTCCTTGAGACTGTTTGGAAAGTGACCAGAAGTTAGAGAAGTGTTGATGAAATGGGTGAGAAACGGTAGAATATCAGGAGCGATAGTCTGAAGGAGGTTTGAAGGGATAGGGTCCAGAGGACAGGTGGTAGGGCGGGCAGAGGTAATGAGGGTAAGAACCTCACTTGGAGAGAGAGGGGAAAAGGAGGTAAGTGTGTTGGTGGAAGGAGGGTCTGGTGACCCAGCGGTGAGTAGAGGTGAGTCAGAAAAAGAAGAGCGAATATCATCAACCTTTTTTTCAAAGTGGGTAACAAAGTCGCTTGACAGAAGTGAGGAGGGGGGAGGGGCTTTGGGAGGGTCCAGGAGGGAGGAGAAGATGGAAAATAGTTTTTTAGGATTGGAATAGGAAGATTGGATCTTATCTTGAAAGAAAGTGCATTTTTTGCCTGAGAGATCGAAGCAGAGAAAGAGGAGAGGAGAGCCTGATAGGTTAGGAGGTCGTCACGGTGTTTGGATTTCCACCGTTTCCGCTCTGCTGCCCTAAGGACGGTTCTATTAGCACGCAGTGCATCATTTAGCCAGGGAGCAGGAGGGGACTGACGAGCCTGCCGAGATGTGAGAGGACAGAGAGAGTCCAGAGAGGATGAGAGAGTAGAGAGGAGAGTTTCTGCAGCAGAGTTTGGAGGCAGGAGATGGAACGAATCAGATGAAGGGAGGGCTGAGAGCACCGATGAGGCAAAGGTAGAGGGGGAGAGGGGGAGAGGGGGAGAGAGTCCAGAGAGGATGAGAGAGTAGAGAGGAGAGTTTCTGCAGCAGAGTTTGGAGGCAGTAGTTGGAACGAGTCAGAGGAAGGGAGGGCTGAGAGCACCGATGAGGCAAAGGTAGAGGGGGAGAGGGAGCGAAGGTTACGGCGGACAGGTGCAGGATGAGAAGAGATTAGTTTGTTATGTTTGGAAAGGGGTAGAGAGAATGAAATGAAGAAGTGATCGGATGTGTGGAGCGGGTTTACAGAGAGGTTAGAAGTAGCGCAGTTCCTTGAGAATATGAGATCAAGGACATTGCCAGCTTTATGAGTCGGTGGGGACGGAGACAGTGAGAAAGCAAAGGCGGTTAACAGAGATGTTAGTTTGTCTATCTTCCCCGTCTGGAGGTTGAAGTCTCCGAGAAGTACAGCGGGAGGGCCAGTTTCAGGGATGTGTGAGAGGAGATTATCTAATTCCTCCAAGAAGTCCCCCAAGGCGCCTGGTGGACGGTAGAGAACAACAATGGTTAACTGTATAGGATGGGTTACTGTGACGGCATGGAACTCAAAGGTGGAAGGAGTGAAGTTAGGTAGCTTGAAGAGGGAAAAGCTCCATTTGGGAGAGAGCAGGAGACCAGTGCCACCTCCTCTGCCAGTTGGTCTGGGTGTATGGGAGAAGGAATATGCTGTGGAGAGAGCTGCTGGGGTGGATGTGTTGGATGGAGTAATCCATGTCTCAGTGAGAGCAAGGAAATCCAGAGACTGCAGGGAGGCGTAGCCAGAGATGAAGTCAGCCTTAGGAACAGCTGACTGGCAGTTCCACAGGCCGCCTGAAACTAGATGCTGGATCTCAGTGGAGCACGTGAGATAGACGAGAGCAGGCCGGTTATATCGATTAGGAGATACACGGGGCCAGTGATAATTGAGAGGGTACACATGAACAGGAATGGAGAAAATACACATGATTATAGCCTGAGGGGCTAAACAACCAAATAAAACACCAGCGATACTTAGCTCAATCAGTAGTTTCGGACAGAGGGTGATTTTATTAATAATGATGATTCTCTTCTTCTATGTTTTGTGTTCCAGCTGCAGGATGAACGGATACGAAACTCCGCCTCTCGCCTCGGGGATCTTCGGGTCCTACGGCTCACCCACCAAGTCAGTGTCTGTTAGCATGGTAGCTTAGCATGTTAGCTTAGCATGTTAGCATGTCTGTTTTCGATCAAATCTATTTAATTTGGGATTTATTTTTTGTAAAGTATATTTTTAAAAAGCGCCTTTTGAGAGTTTAGGTGTTTCATTTATTTATTATCGATGTGGAAAGTCACGTGCATGTTAGCTTAGCATATTAGCATGTCAGTATTGCATTACATTTCATTTGTGATTTTATTTACTATTCTTTAAAACATTTAAATGTACATTTTTTTAAAAGCTCTTTTTGAAGAGTTTGGTTTTTAATGTATTTATTATCTACGGCTAAAGTCACGTTAAGCTTTGGTGAATGCATGCAGAACAGCAGACAGGTTGACCTATATTATATTTAAGGTGTTTTTCCAGACAATTTAAGTAATAATTAAAGGTGTTTTTAAGTGTTTTTGCTCCACGTTTGTATCAGTTTCAGCTGATAAACAGTCTGTGAGCACGACAGGGTAAATATTGCTGCGTCTAAAGAACCTTAAATGAATATGTAATGATCAGCGTAACTCTATACCTGCAGCTTCATGTGAGGAACGCTCAGATAAAGCATTACATTAGAGAGTTTTAGGGTCACATGACGACTGGTCACATGACGACTGGTCACATGACGACTGGTCCAGGGAGTGTTAATACATGTATGCAGTTAATATGTATTTAACATGTGATCACGGTGTGTTCAGAGTCAGAGCTGACGCAGGGAAACTGGAGCTCGCCTCTAATTGATCCTCTTATTTAATCTGAGCGGCTAATTTCACAATCTGCTCACACACTCACTCAGCACTGCGCTCTTATTCTGAAAACAACGTATTTTCAGAATAAAACACGTTTGAATTAAAAAATGTAATCCGAACAAAAAAGACACAACTCTTATTCTGAAAAACAACGTATTTTCAGAATAAAACACGTGTGAAAAGCTGATATTTTTCAGGTTATTATTATTAGGCAGCTCTTTCAATGCAGGCTTGGATTAGGTAAGAAAATGAACGCACTCTTATTTTGAAATAATGTGTTGAAAGCATAATCGGCTCTCCTGATTGGCTGAAATAACTCCTATTTTCTGTCAAAATTGAGCAAAATATTATCACTAATTTGTGTGGAAAGATATTGCATTTGAATTAACAACCTCTTTCTACCTTTTTTAAATGAACACAGCATTACGGCACCTTGCCCTTCACAATAAAAGCCCAATAAATACACAGTAAATATTTGAAAACACTAGAAATATATATATTCACATATGTGTTGGTCAGCGTGTTTTCTCTGACCCGGAGAGTCAGTGTCGGATAAAAGGTGCTTTCTTTAAATGACTGTCAAATCAAATCAAGTTTTATTTATAGCACATTTTTAAAACGATTTGTGGTCGAGCCAAAGTGCTGCACATGCAGTACAAATACAAGTGTCAGTGTTTTCAGGTGAGCAGGTCTCTCTCTCCTCGTTAATCAATTATAGATGATGTCATCAGTCAGAATAAATAACAGTGTGAACGTGAGAAAATATCCAGTTTCTCTGCAGCGAGTCGCGATGACGTCCAGCTGTCAGACATTCGTCCTCTCGTGTTCACACCGAGAAACAAACACCAGATATCACGGCCAGGAACTGAGAAAGCAGCAGAGTTTGAGTTCAGAGAAACTCACAGCGAACTGTTACTGAATATTGAAATAAATAATAATGTATATTTAAAATAATTGTATTTCTCTCTCTCTCAGTGGCCATGGCTCGCTGTCTCCGGAGCCTCTTCATCAAAAAGCCAAGTCCGGTGCCAAAGCTCTCTACGGTGAGTCTAGGGTTCATCCTGTATCTCAGCTATTATAAAATACACATACAATAAGCTGTCATATTGTAGGTTAAAGTCAGTGTTTCCCCTCGTTAACCCTCCCCTCGTTAACCCTCCCCTGGTTAACCCTCCCCTCGTTAACCCTCCCCTCGTTAACCCTCCCCTCGTTAACCCTCCCCTCGTTAAACCCTCCTCATTAACCCTCCCCTGGTTAACCCTCCCCTCGTTAACCCTCCCCTCGTTAACCCTCCCCTCGTTAACCCTCCCCTCATTAACCCTCCCCTGGTTAACCCTCCCCTCGTTAACCCTCCCCTCGTTAACCCTCCCCTCGTTAACCCTCCCCTGGTTAACCCTCCCCTCGTTAACCCTCCCCTCATTAACCCTCCCCTCGTTAACTCTCCTCATTAACCCTCCCCTGGTTAACCCTCCCCTCATTAACCCTCCCCTGGTTAACCCCCCCCTCGTTAACCCTCCCCTCATTAACCCTCCCCTGGTTAACCCTCCCCTCATTAACCCTCCCCTCGTTAACCCTCCCCTCATTAACCCTCCCCTCGTTAACACTCCCCTCATTAACCCTCCCCTCATTAACACTCCCCTCATTAACCCTCCCCTCGTTAACCCTCCCCTCATTAACCCTCCCCTCGTTAACACTCCCCTCATTAACCCTCCCCTCGTTAACACTCCCCTCATTAACCCTCCCCTCGTTAACTCTCCTCATTAACCCTCCCCTGGTTAACCCTCCCCTCATTAACCCTCCCCTGGTTAACCCTCCCCTCGTTAACCCTCCCCTCATTAACCCTCCCCTCGTTAACCCTCCCCTCATTAACCCTCCCCTGGTTAACCCTCCCCTCGTTAACTCTCCTCATTAACCCTCCCCTGGTTAACCCTCCCCTCGTTAACTCTCCTCATTAACCCTCCCCTGGTTAACCCTCCCCTCGTTAACCCTCCCCTCATTAACCCTCCCCTGGTTAACCCTCGCCTCGTTAACTCCCCTCATTAACCCTCCCCTGGTTAACCCTCCCCTTGTTAACCCCCCTTGTTAACCCTCCCCTGGTTAACCCTCCCCTCGTTAACTCTCCTCATTAACCCTCCCCTGGTTAACTCTCCGCTGGTTAACTCTCCCCTGGTTAACCCTCCCCTGGTTAACTCTCCTCGTTAACCCTCTCCTCGTTAACCCTCCCCTCGTTAACCCTCTCCTCATTAACCCTCCTCTCGTTAACCCTCTCCTCATTAACCCTCCTCTCGTTAACCCTCTCCTCATTAACCCTCCCCTCGTTAACTCTCCTCGTTAACCCTCCCCTCGTTAACTCTCTTCATTAACCCTCCCCTGGTTAACCCTCTCCTCGTTAACCCTCCCCTGGTTAACCCTCTCCTCATTAACCCTCTCCTCGTTAACCCTCCCCTCGTTAACTCTCCTCATTAACCCTCTCCTCGTTAACCCTCCCCTCGTTAACCCTCCCCTCGTTAACCCTCTCCTCATTAACCCTCCCCTGGTTAACCCTCCCCTCGTTAACCCTCTCCTCGTTAACCCTCTCCTCGTTAACCCTCTCCTCGTTAACCCTCTCCTCATTAACCCTCCCCTCGTTAACTCTCCTCGTTAACCCTCTCCTCGTTAACCCTCTCCTCATTAACCCTCCCCTCGTTAACTCTCCTCGTTAACCCTCCCCTCGTTAACCCTCTCCTCGTTAACCCTCTCCTCGTTAACCCTCTCCTCATTAACCCTCCTCTCGTTAACAGGACTAGATGAAATGTACTTCCTGCGCTCGTCGGCCAAACACAAAAAGCCTCTCAGTGAGATCAGAGTGAAATCTGTGTGATTTTAATGTTTTAATGTTTTAATAACGTGGCTCCTCCTACTTTTAATAATGAGAACATGTTGATCATTACTCTGTAGCGGAAACTAAAAACTGATTTCAATCAAAAGTTTTAACGACAGAGCCATGTTGTTAAAACCCTGATTTTTATTCTATTATTATTCTATTAAGTTAGACCTAATTATTCACATATATATATATATATATATATACACACATATATACATATACATATATATATATTCACATATATACATATATATATGTATATATGTGAATATATACATATATATATATTCACATATATACATATATATATGTATATATGTGAATATATATATATATATATTAGGGCCGGGACTCGATTAAAAAAATGAATCTAATTAATTAGAGGCTTTGTAATTAATTAATCGAAATTAATCGCATTTTTAATCACATATAAATATTTGACCTAAGAACAGTGAGAAGCAATTTTTTTCACATGGATTTTAGTATACCATTAGGCGCATTCACACCGCAGTACTTTTCCCACAAAGGTTCATGAGAATTTAGTTCATGAGGACTCTTTGAACCTGGGGGTGGATTAGGCAAATGAAGCCGCTGACGTCACTTCTTCTGCTTTGGTTTTACTGGCAGGCCGCAAACCACTTCACGGCGTATACTGCCGCCCAAAGTCCCCGACCGGAAGTCCCCGGAGTTGGGGACTGGCTTCAGTAGAAGCTGCTGGGAGTCCCACCCATAGATATATATAAACACTACATGACTCACCCGCGCTGCTGGCCAATGGAGACCGACGTTGCCACTTGGCCGCCATCTTGCTACAGGCAGTTCTCTCATTCATAACATTATGGTTTACTATTTAAATAACCATAGCTTGCTCAATTTTCAACCAATTTTCAAACGGTTTGGTTTTTTATAAACATCAAAGATGTAGTTATGATACTGTATACTTATAGTCATGGACTTTCATATGAAAATAACATTAATCAGATAAAGCAATAGCTATACACACGGTATTTATATTAAATATTTGCCGGTGTATATAATACCATTTATTTTATTATATTGTTAATATTTAAAATAAATTATAAAATTAAAATACATTTTATATATAAAAGTGGGTCTCATGTTACCACTCTGTAAGCCAAGAGTTGTTAATGTAGCAATGCCTTAGCTTGAAGAACAGACACAACTAATGACAATAGCATATGTTGGTATATTATTTAGATATTCACACTTTTATCAGAAGAACCAAACCAACATAACATCTGCTCACAGACAGGCCAGTGCTGTCTCATTTATCACAATTATTTTTGACATGAGATCTTCATATCATCCTAGTTTTGTATTTAGTTTCTAGATTTGTAAACAAATCCAGAACCTTTTAAATATGTTATTGAAAAAAGACCAATAATAATATAAACTGTCCTTTTGTGTCCTTCTGTAGTCCATTTGTGGTTTGCTGATATATCACAAAATCCACTGTTTAAATTGTTCCCTATATTGCCCCTATGCCCCTGTAAGGTGTCCTTGGGTGTTATGAAAGGCGGCCCCCCAAAATAAATGTATTACTATTATTAAGAAGAACAACTTGGTGTGGTGTGGAGGGGATGTAGGAAGCAGGAGCAGGTGGGGAGAGATGGGGCTTCAAGGTTCAAGGTTATTTGTTTTAAATGTGTCTTGGAGATAAGGACCAGCTGCACACAATAAAATACAGTATAACACAAAACCAATAAGACACACGGTGACACATGGCACACCAACAATCAATCATTGTCCAGCCTCAGCTTTGCTATTCTTTCACAACCATGTTATGGGTTTATTAGACTGAGCAAACATAAACATGTGGGGAACATAGTGCTGCGTCTCATGGAACCTGAAGATGTCCCTTCTGAGGGCGAGTTCCCACTGCCTCCTCCTCTCTCCGGTTTTTGGAAACCTTAAAAACGTGAGAAAGGTAGCCAGATATATAAATTATTGTCAACATGTTCCTCCCTTCTTTCCTTTAACATTAAGGGTAAGGACAAAAATACACACCGAAATTATCATATATTTGGTATGTATGTATGTATGTATGTATGTATGTATGTATGTATAGCCTACTTTAAGAATAAGACAACCACACTAAGAGTAATAAAAAAGGTGTCCAAAAGAAACATTACATAATTGTGTAAAGAAATGGTAGCAACATATTCTAAAGAGGCTGGGTCAACATCAATCTTGCAATACTATTATCTCACATAGCCCCACTGATCCTGTGTAGCAGGACTTGTAATGTACATACATCCACTAAGTAACTAACTATTATCCTAATTTTAGTCATAATATTGTCATATTTTACACATGAAAGGTGATCCCACGGGTTCTTGTTTGCAGACTGCGGTGATTAGAGCATCCGTAGGCTGCACAAAAGTCAGGCTTAGTCAGGTACTTCTGTAAACACAAAGCCAGCAAATTCCTGTATCATAATGCAAGATGTTTTTAACA
>NW_022991514.1:47500-57536 GCF_902827175.1 Gymnodraco acuticeps
GCTTCAGAGCGCATCGAGTTTAAAACACCATCTACAAGCTGATGCTGACAGCCCCGCTCCTGCCGCCCGCTTGTGGCAGACCACACTTCCACGCTCACCGGCAGGCACCGACTGGCTGTCTGGAGGACCGGGAGGGTGTGTGTATGTGTGGCCCGAGCGAGCGAGAGAGAGACCTTACGTGCATTGTTGTTGTTAGCATCTGGTGCTAGCTAGCTGCGCTAACGGATATAAGGAGCTGTTTCAATGAAAACAGAGGAGCGACATTTCGCCACAACTGCGCCGAGCACTTGACTTTATGCAGGAAGCCAGACAGAGGGACATTGTACGAGAAGTCAGCACACTCAGCACGGATAGTGCGCAACATGATTGCAGCGTCCAGGCAGCTCCCGTTCGAGCATATGCCTTGAGTTGCACACACACACACACACACACACACACACACACACACACACACACACACACACACACACACACACACACACACACACTCACACACACACACACACACAGGTTGTTGTGTTTAATATTCATGAGAATATTTGTCATTGATCAAATGATAATAAACATTAGCATAAAGCATATTTGTCCTCTCATATGTTGATAAGAGTATTTAAAACTTGAAAAATATTCCTCTAAGGTACATTTAGAACAGATAGAAAATGTGCGATTAATTTGCGATTAATCGCGATTAACTATTTTAATCGACTGACAGCCCTAGTTGTGATACTTGTTGTGTATTTGTACACAGAAGAACCTGGAGTACTTCCCGGTGTCGTCTCTTCATGTGTTGTGATACTTGTTGTGTATTTGTACACAGAAGAACCTGGAGTACTTCCCGGTGTCGTCTCTTCATGTTTTGTGATACTTGTTGTGTATTTGTACACAGAAGAACCTGGAGTACTTCCCGGTGTCGTCTCTTCATGTGTTGTGATACTTCTTGTGTATTTGTACACAGAAGGACCTGGAGTATTTCCTGGTGTCGTCTCTTCATGTGTTGTGATACTTGTTGTGTATTTGTACACAGAAGGACCTGGAGTACTTCCCGGTGTCGTCTCTTCATGTTTTGTGATACTTGTTGTGTATTTGTACACAGAAGGACCTGGAGTACTTCCCGGTGTCGTCTCTTCATGTGTTGTGATACTTGTTGTGTATTTGTACACAGAAGGACCTGGAGTACTTCCCGGTGTCGTCTCTTCATGTTTTGTGATACTTGTTGTGTATTTGTACACAGAAGGACCTGGAGTACTTCCCGGTGTCGTCTCTTCATGTTTTGTGATACTTGTTGTGTATTTGTACACAGAAGGACCTGGAGTACTTCCCGGTGTCCTCCCTGCTGCAGGTTCAGGCCGTGATGAACTCCTGCAGCTTCGACTCTCTGCTGGCTCTCGTGGTGCGAGAGACGGGGCAGAGCAAACCAGACCTGCACCTGTTCCAGTGCGACCACATCAAGGTAATATATACATATCTATATATATAATGTATATGTTATTACTACTAAACACCCGGTGCAGAGCGGTCAGTAACTGTTCCCCCCCCAGGCGAACCTGATCCAGGCCGACATCGAGAGCGCCGTGACGGACGCTAAAGGAGGGAAAGAGAGGAGGAGACCAGAGGCTCTACGGTAACACTGTACACACATATATACATCCTGTACTTAGGTAGAAGTAGTGTACAAATACTGCATTACACGTTAAAGTACTGCAATGAGAATGGTATTTTAGTATACTGAGGAAAAGGTATTTAAAGTATTAGAATGAAATACTCATTGCAGAAAAGGGTTTAAAGGTGGGGTAGGTAAGAATGGAGAAACAGCTCGAGTGGCTAGAATTTGAAAATACACAGCCGGAACAATCTGCCCCTTCCTCACAGAGCCCCTCCTCCAACACACACGAACGCACACATGACCAATGAGGGCACAAGATAAGTTTGTGCCCAGATGGAAGGCTGACAGGCAGGTAGGCCATCCAGTTACTTTAGCCGGCTCAGATGATTGGTCGTGCTTTTTACAGCGCCACGGCTTCAAAGCACTTCAGATATTCTTTGCTATCGGACGTTGAGAGCATTCCATGGAAAATAACAAAGTGCATCTCGAGCCGCTTTCTCAGACTGACCTTTAATGAATACCAATAACTGAAAAGGAGAAGACATCACAGGCTTTTACTTAGAAAAAGGAGAAGACATATACATACACACCCTGTACTTGAGTAGAAGTACTGTAATATATTTATATTTCAGTTTTTGTAAACAAACTCACATTTAAATACAAAAAAAAAATAACATTAAAGAATTTAAAAAGGCAGTTTTGTGTCTTCTCTGATTGGTCGATCTGTCCTCAGGATGATCCTGAAGAGTGACGGGGTGATCCCGCCCCCTCCCGCTAACCCCGCCCCCGAGCCCCCCTCCTCAACCAATCAGGTGGACGTAAAGAGCCGGGCAGCCGCCTGGTCGGCCTGGACCAATGAGCAGCAAGACTGTGAGTGATGTCATCGACTGCAGGAGGAATATCAATATATTTTGTAATGTTTTAATATTCATTTAAACCTTTATTTATGTCTTTGTTCGTATTAAACTCTGATGGTTTTAGTAGCAGGGCTTTATTCGTATTTATTTGTAAAAACTTGTATTGTTATAATGATGTCCCGTGTGTTCAGGTGAGAAGCAGCGCCACATCTACGAGGAGGACGAGGGGGGGGACACGTCTGCAGCCAGAGTGGACCGGGACGTGGTGAGCTCTTTTATTACTATATTGTTATTATTATTATTATTGTTGTTGTTTATTATTTATTATTTATCTGTATTTATATAAGATGTTTCTCTGATGTGAGAGCAGCTGCAGTTTAATCTGAGGTCGGAGAGTCCGCGGACAATAGAGATTTAATCTGAAGGATAGAAAGTAATCTGAGAGGAAATCTGTTTACATAAAGACTGCCAGGCTCTTATTTTGAAGGGGAAGACAGAACAGGCTCTTATTTTGAAGGGGAAGACAGTACAGGCTCTTATTTTGAAGGGGAAGACAGTACAGGCTCTTATTTTGAAGGGGAAGACATCACATGCTTTTATTTTGGAGGAGAAGACATCACATGCTTTTATTTTGGAGTAGAAGACATCACAGGCTTTTATTTTGGAGGAGAAGACATCACAGGCTTTTATTTTTAAGGGGAATACAGCACAGGCTCTTATTTTGAAGGGGAAAACAGTACAGGCTCTTATTTTGAAGGGGAAGACATCACATGCTTTTATTTTGGAGGAGAAGACATCACAGGCTTTTATTTTGAAGGAGAAGACATCACAGGCTTTTATTTTGAAGGAGAAGACAGTACAAGCTTTTATTTTGGAGGAGAAGACAGCACAAGCTTTTATTTTGGAGGAGAAGACAGTACATGCTTTTATTTTGGAGGAGAAGACAGCACAGGCTTTTATTCTGAAGGAGAAGACATGATGGGCTTTTATTTTGGAGGAAAATACATCACAGGCTTTTATTTTGAAGGAGAAGACATGATAGGCTTTTATTTTGGAAGGGAATACATCACAGGCTTTTATTTTGACGGGGAAGCGAAATAGGCTTTTATTTTGGAGGAGAAGACAGCACAAGCTTTTATTAAACCTACCTTTATTTTGAAAGAGTGGTTATAACAGGCTTTTATTTTGTAAGAGTGGTTATAACAGGCTTTTATTTTGTAAGAGTGGTTATAACAGGCTTTTATTTTGTAAGAGTGGTTATAACAGGCTTTTATTTTGAAAGAGTGGTTATAACAGGCTTTTATTTTTGTAAGAGTGGTTATAACAGGCTTTTATTTTGTAAGAGTGGTTATAACAGGCTTTTATTTTGAAAGAGTGGTTATAACAGGCTTTTATTTTGAAAGAGTGGTTATAACAGGCTTTTATTTTGTAAGAGTGGTTATAACAGGCTTTTATTTTGGAGAAGACATTGCAGACTTTTATTTTGAAAGAGGAGTTATAACGGGCTTTTATTTTGGCAGCAAATCCTGAACCACATCCTGGACGACGTGGAATTCTTCGTGATGAAACTGCAGAAATCTACGGAGGCTTTCAGCGAACTCTCAAAGAGGAAGAAGAACAAGAAGGGCAAGAAGAAGGGCCCGGGGGGTGAGGAGTAGGGCCCGGGGGGTGAGGAGGAGGACCCGGGGGGTGAAGAGGAGGGCCCGGGGGGTGAAGAGGAGGGAGGAGGAGGGAGGAGGGCCCGGGGAGGTGAGGAGGGAGG
This sequence comes from Gymnodraco acuticeps, assembly GCF_902827175.1. Taxonomy (NCBI): domain Eukaryota; kingdom Metazoa; phylum Chordata; class Actinopteri; order Perciformes; family Bathydraconidae; genus Gymnodraco; species Gymnodraco acuticeps. The sequence continues at coordinate 51,723 of NW_022991514.1, forward strand.
AGGCCCGGGGGGAGGATTAGGGCCCGGGGTGAGGAGGAGGGCCCGGGGGGTGAGGAGGAGGGCCCGGGGGGTGAAGAGGAGGGAGGAGGAGGGAGGAGGGCCCGGGGGGTAAAGGAGGGCCCGGGAGGTGAGAGGAGGAGGGCCCGGGGGGAAGGAGGAGGAACCGGGGGGTGAGGAGAGGGAGGGGGCTTGTTTTGCTAGATGTTGTTCTTCTTGGTCGATGTTGTTCTTGCTCGCTTTGTTTTGTCGCTGTTGTTGTTCTTGCTCGATTTGTTCTTGGTCGCTGTTGTTCTTTGCTCGCTGTTGTTATCTTGCTCGCTGTTTCTTGGTCGCTGTTGTTTATTGGTCGCTGTTGTTGTTCTTGCTCGCTGTTGTTCTTGGTCGCTGTTGTTCTTGCTCGCTGTTGGTCTTGCTCGCTGTTGTTCTTGCTGCTGTTCTTCTTGGTCGCTTTGTTCTTGCTCGCTGTTGTTCTTGGTCGCTGTTGTGTTGTTCTTGCTCGCTGTTGTTCTTGGTCGCTGTTGTTCTTGGTCGCTGTTGTTGTTCTTGCTCGCTGTTGTTCTTGCTCGCTGTTCTTGTTTCTTGCTCGCTGTTGTTCTTGCTCGCTGTTGTTCTTGCTCGCTGTTTGTTCTTGGTCGCTGTTGTTCTTCTTGGTCGCTGTTGTTCTTGCTCGCTGTTGTTTCTGGTCGCTGTTGTTCTTGGTCGCTTTGTTCTTGCTCGCTGTTGTTCTTGGTCGCTGTTGTTCTTGCTCGCTGTTGTTCTTGGTCCTGTTTTCTTGGTCGCTGTTGTTCTTGGTCGCTGTTGTTCTTCTTGGTCGCTGTTGTTCTTGGTCGCTGTTGTTCTTGGTCGCTGTTGTTCTTGCTCGCTTTGTTCTTGGTCGCTGTTGTTCTTGCTCGCTGTTGTTCTTGGTCGCTGTTGTTCTTGCTCGCTGTTGTTTCTTGTCGCTGTTGTTCTTGGTCGCTGTTTGTTCTTCTTGGTCTCTGTTGTTCTTGCTCGCTGTTGTTTCTCTTGGTCGCTGTTGTTCTTGCTCGCTGTTGTTCTTGGTCGCTGTTTCTTCTTGGTCGCTGTTGTTCTTGGTCGCTGTTGTTCTTGCTCGCTGTTGTTCTTGGTCGCTGTTGTTCTTGGTCGCTGTTGTTCTTGCTCGCTTTTGTTCTTGGTCGCTGTTTTTTCTTGCTCGCTGTTGTTCTTGGTCGCTGTTGTTCTTGCTCGCTGTTTGTTCTTGGTCGCTGTTGTTCTTGGTCGCTGTTTGTTCTTGGTCCCTGTTGTTCTTCTTGGTCGCTTTTGTTCTTGGTCGCTGTTGTTCTTCTTGGTCGCTGTTGTTCTTGCTCGCTGTTGTTCTTGGTCGCTGTTGTTCTTGCTCGCTGTTTGGTCTTGCTCGCTGTTGTTCTTGGTCGCTGTTGTTCTTCTTGGTCGCTGTTGTTCTTGCTCGCTGTTGTTCTTGGTCGCTGTTGTTCTTGGTCGCTGTTTGTTCTTGCTCGCTGTTGTTATGGTAGATGTTGTTATTGGTAGATGTTGTTATTGATAGATGTTGTTATTGGTAGATGTTGTTATTGGTAGATGTTGGTATTGATAGATGTTGTTATTGGTAGATGTTGTTATTGATAGATGTTGTTATTGATCTCTCCAGAGGGCGTGCTGACGCTCAGGTCCAAGCCTCCGTCAGAGGAAGAGTTCGTCGACTGTCTGCAGAAATTCAAGCAGGCCTTCAATCAGCTGGTAGCTCCTCTTCATCATCCTCTTCATCACGTTTGTTTACTAACTGTTGTTGTTGACTGTTGTTGACTGTTGTTGTTGTTGTCTCTTTAGGGGAAGCTGAGGGATCAAATCCAGAACCCGAGTGCTGAAGACTTGCTGCACTTCCTGTTCTCTCCCCTCAGGATGGTCAGACTTACTATTTCAAATATATTTATATTTATACATTCACTCTAATATTGAACCCGCTTCGAGTGGGTTGCAGATTATTTATATTATATTTGTATGATTTTTTTTTTTGCTGAAAAAAGTCAAACTTTTATTTTGAAGGCCCGATGTTCTAACGCTGTGCATGCAGTGGGCGTTGGACTGGAAGTACCGGAGACCATAAACGGTTTTGTCACGTAGTGATCCTCTTCTCAATAAAACATCTTTGCTGATGGTTTTCGAGTCTTCTCGGCCGGAGGGGCCTCACCTCGCGGAGGGGCCTCACCTCGCGGAGGGGCCTCATCTCGCGGAGGGGCCTCATCTCGCGGAGGGGGCCTCATCTCACGGAGGGGGCCTCACCTCGCGGAGGGGGCCTCACCTCGCGGAGGGAGCCTCACCTCGTCGGAGGGAGCCTCATCTCGCGGAGGGGGCCTCATCTCGCGGAGGGGGGCCTCACCTCGCGGAGGGGGCCTCACCTCGCGGAGGGAGCCTCACCTCGCGGAGGGGCCCTCATCTCGCGGAGGGGGCCTCACCTCGCGGAGGGGCCCTCACCTCGCGGAGGGGCCTCACCTCGCGGAGGGGCCCTCATCTCGCGGAGGGGGCCTCATCTCACGGAGGGGGCCTCATCTCGCGGAGGGGGCCTCATCTCGCGGAGGGGGCCTCATCTCGCGGAGGGGCCTCACCTCGCGGAGGGGCCTCATCTCGCGGAGGGGCCTCATCTCGCGGAGGGGGCCTCATCTCGCGGAGGGGGCCTCACCTCGCGGAGGGGCCTCACCTCGCGGAGGGGCCTCACCTCGCGGGGGGGGCCTCATCTCGCGGAGGGAGCCTCACCTCGCGGAGGGGGCCTCACCTCGCGGAGGGGGCCTCACCTCGCGGAGGGGCAGACCCGGCGTCATGGGGCTATAGAAACGGTTTTGAAAACTTTTGTCAGGTAGTGATCGTCTTCTCAATAGAACATCTTTGATAAGTCTTCTGGCCAATCAGAATCAAGATAACAGCGTGGTGTTGTTGCAGGAAGTCCTGACGGAGAATACTTTTGCTGTAGTACATCTCTATATTAGAGATGTTACGATTCACCGATTCGCATCGGTGCACCGGCATAAACGTTCAAGATGCGAGTGCACCGGTTGAAAGAGTGCACATCGGCTACAGTTTGGGTTGAACCGGGTTGAACTCGCGATGCATCGATTGCGTAGCGTCTTTGCATCGGTAAAAAACCGATTCATTCATATAAAATCCCCTAATCTTGTCAACGCTCAGCAGATACGATCTTTGATATCTTCGCCACTACGGAGGCCGAGAGTCTCAGTTATCAACACACACGGAAGTTGAGGAGAAAGAGAAACACAGCGCACCGAAAAATACCTACAAATCAAACGTTTGGCAACACTTCGGATTGTTCAAGAAAGACGGTGTAATAGTCCTTTATGCTAGGCTATATAGTTGACCGCAGGTCATGGAGAGTAATAAGGTATCCGTAGACCTTTGTTTGAGGTATCTTTATTACTTAACAGGTCTACAGCCATGATACATAGATCCGTCCTAGATGCGGGCTTGCATACACACAGTATCACTCCGCAGCCGCGCCCCATCAGTAACGTCCTGATGGTATATGTGCGCGGCACAGACGGTCAACTTGAAAAATCGCTCGCAAATTGTTAACGATGCCGAGCCGATTTAAAGTACACAAGTAGTACGAGGAACTTAGCGACACACATAAAGAGTCGACATGGGGTCTGCGGCTGAAAAGAGAAACCTCAAAGTTAGACATATGAGTTCAATCACTCAGAGAGGTGTTCTGTCAGAGAGAGTGGTGTTTAGTTTACAGCAGCCTGTGACGGCCAATAATAATTTAAATGTATTCCTCACTGTAAGCAGTTATGAAATACCTGTTTGTGAAAGGTTATTTGTATTCTTTATTGTTCATATAGAACCCACCGCTTTCTGCTCACTGGTGAGTTAGCCTATGAGTAAAGCACATCAGGCTGGCAGCTGTATGGGCATTGCACTATGGTAGCTGTTATTTGCACATTGTTAATCATGAGCAATGCTTCCTTACATTGTTTATCTGTGAGGTGTTATACAATTGTACTCTGGAGAGCTTTTAAAGGTAAAAAAATAAACGGCATGATGGGATGTGCAGTACCAAATATGTAAAGCACTTTTTTGTTAATGTATGATTTGCTGCATATAAGGAATAAAACAAAAATCCTCTGTCGTACCAAATTGAAGTATCATTATTTTTGCATCGTGTTGAATCGCATCGAATCGCACCGAATCGCATAATGTTGAATCAAATCGTATCGAACTGTATCGCAACAGGGGTGAATCGTATCGTATCGCATCGCCTGGTCTTTCAAATGTATCGTTAATGTATCGTATCGTGGCAACGTATCGAGATGCGCATCGCATCGGCCTCAGTGATGGAGATGCACATCCCTACTCTATATACATCGATACAACATTACGTGTTGATAGAAATCAACGGTTTGATGATTGATATGTGTGTGGGCTGTCTTTCATGTTGACACACAGAACAATGGCTGCCAATTTATTTTAGGATCCATTTTAAAATTATTTTATTTACTTTTAAATCCCTAAATGGCATGACCCCACCATACCTTTAGGGACGGGTGGCGCAGTGGTCTGTGCATCCGATCATCAGATCAAGGGGGAGTGTTGGGGAACTCCAGTTCGAAACCCACTCCTGCCGCCACTGCGTCAGGCCGTTGTGTCCTTGGGCAAGACACTTCACCCGGATTTGCTCCTGTGGGTAATGTCCACAGTACATGTATGATACTAATGTGTAATTGTAAAAGCGCCTCGATGACCTCGAGGCGTGAAGATGGACGGTGTGGCGCAGTGCGCTGTGCAATGATCATCAGATCAAGGGGTGAAACCCACCGCTGCTGCGTCTGTAAAGCCGGTGTGTCCTTGGGCAAGACACTACACCTGAACTTGCTCCTGTGGGTATTGTCCACAGTATCTGACCATTGCATGTATCATATAAGTGTAATGTGTGTATATGTAAAGCGCTTTGAGTCATTGATAAAGCGCTATAATAAATGTAAGGAATTATTAATTAATTATTACCTTGCTGAGCTGCTACAGCATTACACGCCGAACCGCCCTCTCAGGTCAGCGGACCAACGGCTCCTGAATGTGCCTAAAACCAGGTCAAAGCTCAGAGGGGACCGTTGCTTCTCTGTAGCGGCTCCCAACTGTGGAACGCTCTGCCCCTCGAGATCAGACAGGCCTCCACACTGCCTGCTTTTAAATGGTAAATCAAATGCCCGCCCAGAGACGTATGTCTGCCGCCGGGTCTGCGGAGGGGCCTCATCTCGCGGAGGGGGGGCCTCACCTCGCGGAGGGGGGGCCTCACCTCGCGGAGGGGGCCTCACCTCGCGGATGGAGCCTCACCTCGCGGATGGAGCCTCATCTTGCGGAGGGGCCCTCATCTCGCGGAGGGGGCCTCATCTTGCGGCCTCATCTCGCGGAGGGGCCCTCATCTCGCGGAGGGGGCCTCATCTCGCGGAGGGGGCCTCATCTCGCGGAGGGGGCCTCATCTAGCGTAGGGGCCCTCATCTTGCGGCCTCATCTCGCGGAGGGGGCCTCATCTGAGCGCACCGTTATGCGCTTATGCGGCGCAATTTCACCGCTGCGACACAGAGGGCCTCATCATATAACTTTGCGTGGGGCCTCAAATTGGCCAGGGACGGCCCTGCCAGAATGCGTAGTTTATATGTTAGTATTTCTAAAAATCTCTGGTTAACACCTGTATTATATGTTCCAGGTGGTACAGTCCTCTGGTTAACACCTGTATTATATGTTCCAGGTGGTACAGTCCTCTGGTTAACACCTGTATTATATGTTCCAGGTGGTACAGTCCTCTGGTTAACACCTGTATATATTGTTCCA